>NC_029788.2:113796816-113812940 GCF_000816755.2 Arachis ipaensis | reverse complement strand
GGAATCTCCTCTCCCCCCCCCCCTTGCTGTGTTGCTGCGTGGTGAATGAAGTGAGGAAGAAGAAGCTGATGCTTCTTTTAAATTATGGGTCCGGTTGGACCCATGGGTCCGATTTGGGCCTCGGTTCAACCGATTCGGCCCTTTCGGTCCGATTTTGGGCCAAATTTTTGAAATTGGTATCAAAATTCTCGTTTCGACGAGCTCTATCCCATTTTGATATTAGTTTTGCATATTTAGCTTTCCTAATAAAAATTCAATTTATTAACTAATTATTTACCGATTTTAGCGGGATTTACAAAATTTAAATTCAATGGGGGAGGATTCATCAAGCTCAAAAGGATCATATGTTGATGCAAAATCATCATCAATAGGGGGACTTGTTGCTTGTTTTATTTCTTCTAATTCTTCATGTATAACATGCTTTGGAGGTTGTGCACTATCTTTCTCAACACCAATTTCAAACTTCTCAGAAGAAGGCTCTACAACTTTAGATTCCCATAGCCATTCAACATCTCCTAAATCTTAAATCACTTATTCCTCTTCAATAATTTTTGCTTCCTCCACCTGTTCTAATACAAAATTCCACTCCTCATCCTCTACTTTAGTTTCTAACCTCTCTTTCATACTCTACTATTCATTTAATTCTCCACAATTGGCAATGAAAGTACTTTAATTGCTTAAGCGTTGGGAGACTAAGTTGTTTACTACCTCAACTAAGATAGGCATGATAGTTTCTTGCCTCCTGTAAGCTTTACGTTACTCTTGAATAACTAAAATGAGAATGTCATTATTAGAGTTTAAAGTGGAATGAGGGGTTCATTGCTTGGAAGAAAGGGTTCATAATAAGAAGGTGATTCATCTTAGTGAGCATATGGAGATGGTGTATATTGAGGTGGTTCTTGGGAGTATTGATGTTGAGACTGTGGTGGCTCTAAGTATGGTTCATATGGCTCATATGGTTGTTGGTATGGTGGATATGGGTTAGGATCATATGGAGGTATTTAGTGGTATGAGGCTTGTGAATAAGGTTGAGAACAATGTTGAGGAGGGGGGTCATAGGTATATGGTGGTGGTGATTGGTAACCACAAAGAGGTCCACCATCTCCATTAGATTGGTATGCATCATGATTTGGGTAATTCTCATAGTATACCGGAGAGGGTTGTTGCCATGAAAATTGATCACATGCTTGAGGCTCCTCACACCTTTGATTTTCCCATCCTTGATACAAACTTTCATTAATTTCCATTTCTTACAACATAGTTAGAACCAAACTCATAGGCAAAAGGGTGAGAATTCATAGTGAAAAGAGAATAAAAATTAAAATAAAAGCTACTAAGAAAACAAGGAAAACAAACTCCTAAACTAGCAAAAACTAGCAACAAACCAAAAATTAAGCTATTCACAATATTAACATATATATAATAACCAATAACAAGCGCACATTTACAATTTCCCGGCAACGGCGCCAAAAACATGACGGAGGAAAATCGTCGGTTAGAATTTTCACAAAAATAATCTCGTTGAAGTATAGATCCAAACCGACAAACAACCCTCAATCAAAGTTTAATTTATTTGTCACAAGTACAAACTAATAAAAACTGAGAGTATTTAAACCTCAGGTCGTTTCTCAAAGAAATTACAAGGAAGTGTGCATATTATTGGTTATGAGATATTGTGGGAGTTTTTAATATGATAAACAAGAAATTAAAGCTAACAACTAAGAAAGGTCTTAGCAAGGGTTGAGAATTGGAATTATCCTCATTATCATCCTCAATTGTGATGGTAATTGTAAATTGCTTTCACCTAGTTATCCTCTAACGATTAGAAGAAAGTCAAGTGGACAAAATTGACTAGATTTCACAAGTCCTAATCAAAGATTAGCTTTAGTGGAATTTAAGCTAACTAGCAACCTTCAATTACCAATCAACAAGAGATTTTGATAATTCAAGAGTCTCCAAATTACTCAATCCAAGCCAAGAACACAAAAATCTACTCTAAAAACCAACCAAACATTTTATTAAACACTTAGAAGATATAAAAGAAAAGCATGGTAAGATTGCAATAATAATAATAAAATCTAAGGCTAACATTTGCAAGATAACAATAATAACAATTAAAGAAACAACAATAAACATGAAAACATAAATTGCATTAATAGAAATTGAAATTAACAAGAGTTCATAACATGAAAGTAACAAAATAAAGGAAATAGCAAGTAAAACTAGGAAAACAAAGATGTAAGAACAAGAAATTGCAAGGAAAACCAAATCAATACAAGAATTAAACCCTAAATCTAAGAGAGGTAACCTAAATCTACCCTAATTCTAGAGAGAAGAGAGAGCTTCTCTCTAGAATATAATCTAAAACATGATTCTAAACTATACCTAATTGCTCTCCCCTTTGTTCCTCCTTGAGAATTGCATGAAATACTTCAGAAATAAATTGAATTTAGGCCTGGATGAGATCAGAAATTGCCAGCCACATTTTCTTTAAGTTGGTCACGTGCCAAGTGACGCGGGATGCTTTTAATAATTCCACCAAATCCTCATTCTTCATGAAGTCTCCACCTTGCATGCTTTTTTTTCACTTCTTTGATCCAATCCTTGCCTTCTAAGCCTAAGATCACTAAACAAACACATCAAGGTATCGAATGGAATCAAAGTGAATTAAATTTAGCGAATTAAAAGCCTAAAAAGCATATTTTTAATCACTAATTAGGAGAAATTCATACAACTATGCTATTTTAGTGAATAAATATAGGACAAGTTGATAAAATCCACCAAATTCAATAAAAGAGAAATTATAAAATTGTGATTTATCACAACTTCAGGGAGAAAGACTCCTTCCTCTGTGCTCCCTGCTGCTGGACTAGAAGAGGCCTGGCTCCGAGTAGCCTCTCAACTAACTCCTAGGTCCCGGTACCGTACCACATGTGAAAGTCACGAAAGCAACTACCCATGGGCTCTCCATTAGCGTGCAGTCCGAGGTGGTATGCGACGTCCTAGAGGGTGATCGTGCACTCACCCCCACGGCATGTGGAAAGTGTGGTCTCTGGACGCCAATACTCAACGAATGCCGTGATCAGGGAGTTGTCGAAGATAAAATCTCTAAGCGGCAATGCATCCCGAACCGGGCCTCCCTCAAGCACGGGACAATGCGTCTAGTGGTGGGAGTGTGTGACCCACTCTCTTCGGAAGAAACAGGCGAGGCCTCTTGTAAACAATAAGAATATCGAATCAGGAATTAATTTAGCTTATAAGTAAACTATTCAAGCAAATAAGTACAAATACTTAAATTATAAATTTATTTACATAAAAAAATTACTTGAATAATGGAAATGCTTAGATAAATAATTAACTTTAACGTCTATTTTAATGCAAATGAAAATCTCTCCTAAGATAACTAATGACTACACTTTCTATTTTTTAATTAATTTAAATAAAATTATTTAGTGAAATAGTGAATAACAAAATTCATTTCACAACTCCTATATATGGTAGATTAAGTGAAAAACGTTTACTTAAGAAAACTTAACAAAAATAATTTAAACATAAACATTTTTCTTCATGATTAGGTTTATTACAAATTGTTAATATCCTAAATTAATAACTAAATTAACAAACATATGCTTAACAATAATTTAGCATACTAGTATTTAAACCTAACATATCTTAGCATTTAAAAAAATCCTAATCTTAGTTAATAACCTTAATTAATAACTAAATCAATAACATCTGATGAGTTTGGAAAACTCTAAACTAATATTTGTGATAACTAAACATTATTAAAAATAATTAATTACAAAATTATTAATCTGATTTTCATTTAACATATATTGATTAAATAATTTTGTTGCAGGTGCTATTTTTGGGCCGAAAATGAAACTCTGGTGCAAGCCCAATATGTTTAAAAATACTCAGCTTTGATATTAATTTATTATGATCATTGTGGCTGAGACAATGTTGTGTTTTAATTGGGCCCGAATGAGTTTGGTTGCTCTAAGCCCAAGTGTGTCACATGCTTTTCCATTTGATCATTGCTTGATCCAAATTTCATCAGGAAAGTAAATGTTATTATTGGGCTAGAGATTAAATGTTGTTGCTACCAAGCCCAATTTTAATTTTGATGAATGCCTCTTATGCTTGTTTGGTCCGAAACCAAAATGAGAAAGAAAGCAAAGTTACTTCATGTTTCCAACGGATTCCATTTATCATTGACCAAGGAAGGACTAGAGGTAATTGCATGTTAGTTATTGCATGGTTATCTCTTCTCTCTCTGTGTGGCCGAACCGGTTTCTTGAAGGAAGAAAAAGTTGGCTTGGGTTTTTGGCTTCAAGTGTGGAGGCTTCTCTCTTCTATAAAAAGGGAGAACAGCCACTGTTTGGAGCAAGGAGTAAGATTTGAGAGTGCAAGGCACAGAAGTCTCAGAGCTACCTAAGCTAGCAGTTTTTCTTCTCCTTCAATGTATTCTGTTTAGTATTTTTCTGTTTAATTTTGTCATGTCTTGAGTCTCATGGAAAAAGGCAAACAGTGAGGTTTGTATGAAAAAGCCATAGAGCGAAAAAAGGCAGAGAGTGCAAAATTAAAAGAAAAAGCCATAGATGTCTTAGAGTTCCTTTGTTCATCTATGTTGTGTTTCATGATTCTGTGGGAATCCCCTTGTAAGTTGGGTTAGCACTTTACAGTTTGTAATCAGATTGATTATAGTGAAATTCCATCATGTTTGTGATGGAGACTGGATGTAGGCTGTACTGCACTTAGTAGCTGAACCAGGATATATCTGGGTGTAATTTTCTTCCCTTCTCTACTCCATTTCTGTTTCTACTGCACAGGAGCTAAAACCAAAAATATCTCGTGCCAAGTGACGAGACAAAAAGAAAAATCTCGTGGCTAGGGATGAGACAAAAGAAAAAGTCTCATGTGAAGTGATGAGCTAAAAATAGAAAAGTCTCCTCTAAGTCCAGCAAGTGTTAGCAAGCAAAAAAAGGGGGCTAAGATTCAACCCCCCCTTCTCTTAGCCACTGAAACCATCAATTGGTATCAGAGCTTGGTCTCAAAGAGATCAAGCTTTGCAGCTTGGAGAAAAGATCCTTATGGCAGAAAATAGTGGCGCAAATGTGGTGTCCTATAATCTGACTGAAGGTCAATCAAGCAACAGACCTCCTCTTTTCAATGGAAAAAATTATACCTATTGGAAGGAGAGGATGAAGATATTTGTACAAGCAGTGGATTACAGACTTTGGAAGATCATCTTAGAAGGCTCTCAATTTCCAACTAACACAAGTGCTGAAGGAATAGTCTCTCTCAAACCAGAAGCAAGCTGGACCGAGGAAGATAGGAAGAAAGTGGAGTTAAATGCCAAGGCAGTAAACCTGCTCAACTGTGCTATCAGCTTCGAGGAGTACCGACGGGTATCATGATGCACAACGGCAAAGGAAATCTGGGACAAGTTACAAATCACTCATGAAGGAACCACCATTGTAAAGAAGACTCGGACAGACATGTTAAACAGAGAATATGAAATGTTTGCAATGAAGGAAGGAGAGTCCATTGATGAACTGTTCGAACGGTTCAATGCCATCATTGTTGGCTTAGATGCTCTGGGAATTACACATTCTGAATCTGTGCTAGTGAGGAGAGTGCTGAGATGTCTCACAAAAGAGTGGAAAACAAAAGCTTTAATTATTTCTGAGAGCAGTGGCTTAGATTCTATGACTATTGATGATTTGAGAGGAAATCTTCTTGCTTTTAAAAACACCTATTTGAAAAAAGATTCAAAAAAGAAAGGAATTGCTTTTTCTTCTATGACTAACCCTCTGGATGATGAATCCAGTGATAACTCCTCTGAACATGAATTTGTGTTATTTGCCAAAAAATTCAGAAAAATGATGAAGCTCAAAGGCAAAGGTAGCAGCTCAAGGAAAGTGAAGAAAGACCTTAGCAAAGTAACCTGTTATAACTGCAAGGAAATGGAGCATTTCAAATCTGATTGTCCCAAGTTAAAGAAGGAGGAGAAGCCGAAAAGAGGAAAGAAGAAGGGACTGATGGCTTCATGGGAAGATTTGGAAAATGACTCAGATGATGATGACGAAGAATCCGAAACCAAGTCACAACCTTGTCTCATGGCAGATCACATAGATCAGGTAGTCTTTCATAATCCTAACACTGAAGATCTTCATCTTATGATAGACCACCTTTCTGAAAAAATAAGATGTTTTCTGCTGGAAAATCAAGAACTTGAACAACAAATCACCATTCTTAAGGCTGAAAACAGTTTTTTAAAAGAAAAAGTGAGAGAGGCCGAAACTGCTTGTGATCTTGTTGAAGAGAATAAGCAGTTAAGAGCCCAAATTAAGAGCTGGGAAAGTAATCATTCCGTTCTTGCATATGTGGATTGTTTTAAGCAAAATGAAGAGTTGCTTAAAGAGGTTAAAAGACTTAAGGAAGACTTAGCCAAGTTCACCCAAAGTTCTGAGAATCTGAATCAAATCTTGGCTAGTCAAAAACCTCTTTATGATAAGGCTGGGTTGGAGTTTTATAAATCTGAAAAATCTCATTTTGAAAACATTGCTTCATCTTCAAATGATACAAGGTATCAAGACCCAACTTACTTTAACAAAACAGCAACTCCAAGATTTTGTAAACTATGCAACCGAAATGGACACTTTCCCATTCAATGTTTTTTTGGTGAAAGAATGATTGGTGATAAAGTTTATAAAATTGTTTTTGATTACAATGGCTTAGGACATAGAAGATGGTTTAACGTAAAAGGATCCAAAAAGATTTAAATACCTAAGGTCACTTAAGCTTGTTTTGTAGGTGTGCCTAGCATCCAAACGGAAAAAAAAATATGTGGTATATGGATAGCAGATGCTCTAGGCATATGACCGGAAAGACAACCTTCTTCATAAAGCTTGATGAATATGATGGAGGACTTGTCACATTCGGTGATGATGCAAAAGGAAAAATTGTGGCTGTTGGGAAAGTGGGTAAAAGTTTCTCATCTTGTATAAATGATGTCCTTCTTGTACATGGCTTGAAACATAATTTACTTAGTGTTAGTCAATTATGTGATTTGGGTTTTGAAGTTATTTTTAAGAAGTTTGTTTGTTTAGTTGTTTGTGAAAAAACTGGGAATGTTCTTTTTGAAGCTAAAAGATGCAACAATGTGTATGGATTAACTCTTGAGGATTTAAAGGAACAAAATGTAACATGCTTTACATCTTTTGAATCTGAAAAATGGCTTTGGCATAGAAAGTTGGGACATGCTGCATGTATCAAATTTCTAAGCTAGTCAAAAGAAATTTGGTTAGAGGAATTCCAAACATCAAGTTTGATAAGGATCTTACTTGTGACGCTTGTCAATTGGGCAAACAAGTAAAATCCTCTTTTAAATCAAAAGATGGAATCTCAACCAAAAGGCCATTGGAGATGTTACATATTGATCTTTTTGGTCCTACTAGAACTCAAAGTTTAGGAGGTAAACACTATGGTCTTGTGGTGGTTGATGATTAATCTAGATTTGGTTGGGTACTTTTTCTTGCTCATAAGAATGATGCTTTTCATGCCTTTTCCACTCTTTGCAAGAAAATTCAAAATGAAAAGGATTTGAAAATTGCCCACTTGAGAAGTGATCATGGAAGAGAATTTGAAAACCAAGATTTTGAAAAATTCTGTGATGACTTAGGAATTTCTCATAATTTTTCATGTCCTAGAACCCCCCAACAAAATGGGGTGGTTGAAAGAAGGAATAGAAGCCTTCAAGAGATGACTAGGGCTATGCTATGTGAGAATGAAATTCCTAAATTTTTGTGGGCTGAAGCTGTGAACACAGCATGTTATATTCTGAATAGAACAATCATTAGAAAAGGATTAAAGAAAACCCCTTATGAGCTATGGAAAGGAACCTCTCCAAATCTTAAGTACTTTCATGTTTTTGGATACAAATGCTTTGTGCTTAATAATAAAGAAAATCTTGGAAAGTTTGATCCAAAATCCTATGAAGGAATGTTTGTTGGATATTCCACCACAAGCAAGGCCTATAGAATTTATCTCAAGGAGCATAGGACTATAGAGGAATCCATACATGTTACTTTTTGTGATTCTAACTTAATTCCCAGTACTGTGATAGATAATGATTCAGATGGTGAAGAAGCTGGAACAAGCAAAGAAAATCCCAAATCTGTTCAGAATGAAGAATCTGCCAGTCCAGTTTTATCTCGTCAGATTGGAGGAGACATTTCCATTTTGTCTCCTGAGCAGGCACGAGCAACTGAAACAGTGAGACCGCCAGAAGTTCATCAAAGCTCTACACCTGTCCGAAAGCCTAGAGAATGGAAGTCCATGAGAGGTTATCCTCATGACTTCATCATTGGTAATCCCTCTCAAGGAGTAACAACAAGATCATCTACCAAAAGGCAAACCGAACCTAGCAATCTTGCTCTCTTGTCACAAATAGAGCCCAACAATGTCAAACAAGCTCTTGAGAACCCATCATGGGTTAAAGCAATACAAGAGGAGCTTGCTCAATTTGACAAGAATGAGGTTTGGACACTAGTACCTCATTCGGATGGTAAGAAAGTTACCGGTACTAAGTGGGTATTTAAAAATAAGCTTGGTGAGGATGGACAAGTTGTTCGTAACAAGGCTAGATTAGTGGCTCAAGGTTACGATCAAGAAGAGGGTATAGATTTTGATGAGTCTTTTGCTCCGGTAGCTAGAATGGAAGCAATTAGATTGCTTCTTGCCTATGCCGCCCATAAAGATTTCAAAATGTTTCAAATGGATGTTAAGTGTGCTTTTCTTAATGGCTTTATTGATAGAGAAGTGTATGTGGCACAACCCCCCCGGTTTTGAACAAAAAGAGTTTCCAAATCATGTTTTCAAATTAACTAAGGCTCTTTATGGTCTTAGACAAGCTCCAAGAGCTTCGTATGAAAGGCCAATGCATCCTAATACAAAACTTGAAAAGGATGATGATGGTCAAGATGTGGATGAAACAAGGTATAGGGGAATGATAGGTTCACTCATATACCTTACCTCCTCTAGACCGGATATTGTCCAAAGTGTGGGTGTATGTTCAAGGTTCCAATCTCACCCAAAAGAATTTCATCTCACGGCTGTTAAATGCATCATTAGATACATTAAGGGAACTTGTGATTATGGATTATGGTATCCTAAATCTGATGACTTTTGTGCAGTAGGGTTTTGTGATGCAGATTATGCGGGAGATAGAGTGGATAAAAGGAGCACCTCCGGCATGTGTTGCTTCCTTGGAAGCTCACTCAACATGTGGTCAAGAAAGAAACAAGCCACAGTGGCTCTATCCACAGCTGAAGCTGAATGTATTTCCGCATCTGCATGTTGTTCACAATTAATTTGGTTAAAAACACAATTGGAAGATTACAAATTAAAAATCAATAGTATACCCTTATTTTGTGATAATATGAGTGCTATAAACATTTCAAAAAATCCGGTTCTGCACTCAAGAACCAAGCACATTAAGATAAAATATCATTTTATTAGGGAACATGTGCAAAAGGGTACTATTGATATTCAATTTGTAAAATCTGAAGACCAAATTGCTGATATTTTTACAAAATCCCTCTGTGAAGACAGATTCTGTGCCCTGAGAAAAAGTTTGGGAATGTTTGATTTAAGTTTCATTGATAAATTGTGAAAATTTGATTCTGTTCAGTTTTGTCTCGTAGGTTTGGACAAGATAAAATTAGAAGCGTTGAAAGGGCTGTGATCAAGCGGGAGACAGTGTCTAAAAGTGAATTCTCATGGGCCCCACCAAATTTTCTTGACCCCACTTTGCCGTTATGTTAGTTGTCTCTCTATGCAAATAAGAATCCTCTTCCTTGTGTCATCATATCTTTTTGGAAGTGGTTATTGTCAAATCAAACCCCTCTCTCCATCTAATCCCTTGATTTAAGGCAACAACTTTTTAGTTTTTGATTTCAAAATAAAAAAAAGGGAATCATTTTGGGTAATAACTATACCATAATGGTCATTAACCGTCCACTAATGGTCATTACCTCCACCAAAGTCTCTCTCTCCAATCCACATTTAATGTGACACTCACCTTGCTTCTCCCCCCACTCAATTCGGTTACTTCGTCAATCTTTCATATTCCATTCTTCCATCACCATGAAAAAGAAAACCGCGCCAAGAAAGAGTGAAAGAATCCTCCTCTCTCAAAAACCATCAACCCCTCAAACCCACACTCACATCCACATACATTCTATTTCTTCATCTTCTCCCTCACCCCCAACCAAGCACATCAAAGCCATGAGGAAGAAAGTAATAGCACAGAAGAGTTCTTGAAGAAGAAGAAGCGGGAAAAATAAGGAGTCTCGCATTGAGGAAGAGGAATAATCCCATACCTCGCCCATTCATTCACCACCACCTTCATCACCAAAGAGAACTACCCCCAGAAAAAGCTCACAGAAAACCAAGGGGTTTGCACTAAACAACACCACCGAACCTCCAAATTTGGAATCCCTGGAATTCAAAAACAAGTACAGCAAGACTCACTCTCATTATGATTCAAGCAGATTCAACTCCTGTACCTCTTTTGAGTTTCACAAGGAAGTTATGGAAAAATGTCACTTGTGTGCAACCTACCTTGTCAATCTTGACACTCTCTCTAACAAAGGCATCAACATCTCTCCTCTGTTTGAACTCCTCAACTAGAAGCCACTTTTTCTCATTCAGAAACCAGTCTATCCTGGCCTAGTCCGGGAATTTTACGCCAATATGCGACTCATTGACGGCTCTCTTCATTCCTATGTCAAAAGGGTTCAAATAGCCCTTGATTCTGAGACCATTGGAGTGGCCCTGGGCTTCAAGGATGAAGGACCGCGAGCGTATATGGCAGAAAAATGGGATACACAAGTTGGCGTTTCATACAAAACGGTTCTTCAGCACATTTGCGAGAATCTCTCTGGCTTGCATGGAACGATTCCAACCCACAAAGCTCTAGGACCAGTCAACTCTCTGATTCACCGAATCATCACCCACATTTTGACTCTCCACAGTGTCTCACACAACCGAGTAACATTTTCTGACTGTCTCATATTATTTGCTTTGGTTACCTCTACACCGATATCCTTTAGTTATATTATGATTAGGCATATGTGGGATTCTGTTAGAAGCACCAAAAAGGCTAACCTGCCTTATGGTATGTTTTTAACTAGAATTTTTGAATACTTTAAAGTTGATCTATTGAATGAGGCTGTAGAGAACAAGGTGTCCTCAATCAAAGGAGGAGGAGCGACTAAGGGAACCAAAGGGCGCAAAACTGTTGCATCGGATAGTGACGATGAGAGCAGGCCAGAATCTTCCAAAACAGCCAAATCCATCAAACAGATTTTGAGTGAATTCTCAAACATGGCAGAAATGATGGTTCATTCTCACAAAGAGGCCGGTAAGCTAGCTTATGAGAGCGAGAAGGCTTGGAAAAGATGCCAAGATAGGGTCGATCTGATGTTAGAAGGTCTTAAGGAGGATCTGGGAGATGATAGTGAAAAAGGCGCTGAAGACTCTGCTTTCCATCTATCAGATGATTGAGGACTGTTGTTTTATGTTATTTGATATTGGCATGATTAGGCTCAATCTTTCTTTTGTAGTAGCATGACTTGATACTCACTGCTCCTTGACACTTTGACATATTTGGCATTTTATGAATATTTTGTTGTATTGCCAATGCCTTCTTGCTGCAGGTACATAATGCCCCTTGATGCCAAAAGGGGGAGGAAATTGGTCCAAAATTGAAACTGGAAAACAGGGGATGAAATTCTCTTTGAGAGTTCATGATCACCCTTGTTGATGATGAATAAAGCATTGTGAAAATGCATTAGGATTATGTTTGAAGATGTTTTGTTAATATAGCATTCGGTTCTACTTTAACTACTGCCATTTAATTATCTTGGTAAAATATGTGTTTGTAAGAAATTTGAATTACCTTGATAGAATGATTGATGATTGGATTTATTTTTGGCAGTTCTTTTACTTTGAATTAATGAAAGTTGCTGTGTCTGGAAAGATTATATCATGTTGATGAAAAATATTTTTCCTACCATTACCATGATTGCTCTGATTTAGTGAAAAATATTTGAACAGCAAAATTTTTTTTCAAAATAAATTAATTATGTAGTTTGAGCAGAAAATCAAACTTGTGATAGCAAATAAGTTTTGTATATCATTCTAAACTGCTCATAAATCAAGTATTCAACATTTCAAAATTAATATGTTGAATAATATTGTTACTTGAAGCTTGATTTAAATTGTTACAGGTATAAAGCTTCCCTTGGTAAGAATAGCATATATCAAGGGGGAGCCATGTGACATTTTGAAAGGGGGAGAAATTCAAATTCAAAGGGAGTACTCTTTACTCAATCTTTAAATTTCTTTCCATTTCAATTTTAATAATGTTTGTCATCAAGGGGGAGATTGATGAGTTTGGAAAACTCTAAACTAATATTTGTGATGACTAAACATTATTAAAAATAATTAATTACAAAATTATTAATCTGATTTTTATTTAACATATATTGATTAAATAATTTTGTTGCAGGTGCTATTTTTGGGCCGAAAATGAAACTCTGGTGCAAGCCCAATATGTTTAAAAATGCTCAGCTTTGATATTAATTTATTATGATCATTGTGGCTGAGACAATGTTGTGTTTTAATTGGGCCCGAATGAGTTTGGTTGCTCTAAGCCCAAGTGTGTCACATGCTTTTCCATTTGATCATTGCTTGATCCAAATTTCATCAGGAAAGCAAATGTTATTATTGGGCCAGAGATTAAATGTTGTTGCTACCAAGCCCAATTTTAATTTTGATGAATGCCTCTCATGCTTGTTTGGTCCGAAACCAAAATGAGAAAGAAAGCAAAGTTACTTCATGTTTCCAACGGATTCCATTTATCATTATGGGATGGATCTCAAAATCTAATATGCAAGCATTGGAAAGATAAATGTGAGAGAGAGAAATTGATTTGATGAGTTCAGTAGCTTTACACGCTACCTTATGCAAGGAAGTTGAACTTTAATTTTACTTTATCATTACCCATTAGCTAGTGTTTAAATTTCTCTCTCCTCTCTCTCATCTTTGCTTCCTGTTTCGGTCTTTACACAGCAAACTATGGAAGCTCTTGCAACATATCAAGATGAAGCTATGAGCAAGCTAAAGACCATCGAACTAATGATGGCAAGAAAACATAACAAAAGAAAAGTATGTTGTGGCTAAGATCTGCATCACTCTTGGTAAGATTCTGTGATGAGATCTTGGCTTCTTCATACCAAAAATGGTTGATGAAGATTCGGCCAGCAAGGAAGATCTTTGGAGGATGGCTTGTCTTTGATTCTGCTCAACCACCACAGGAAGTAGCTAGAGTGGCGAAGTGATGGTAGAGACAGAGATTGAAGCAGATAAAGTCATCATCATCATGAAGCATCAAGGGCCAGAAATCCATCTTAGAGAGGAAGCCAAGGATGGAGAGCTCGGATTGATGAAGAGTGATGACCAAGGAAGGACTAGAGGTAATTGCATGTTGGTTATTACATGGTTATCTCTTCTCTCTCTGTGTGGCCGAACCGGTTTCTTGAAGGAAGAAGAAGTTGGCTTGGGTTTTTGGCTTCAAGTGTGGAGGCTTCTCTCTTCTATAAAAAGGGAGAACAGCCACTGTTTGGAGCAAGGAGTAAGATTTTAGAGTGCAAGGCACAGAAGTCTCAGACTACCTAAACTAGCAGTTTTTCTTCTCCTTCAATGTATTCTGTTTAGTATTTTTCTGTTTAATTTTGTCATGTCTTGAGTCTCATGGAAAAAGGCAAACAGTGAGGTTTGTATGAAAAAGCCATAGAGCGGAAAAAGGCAGAGAGTGCAAAATTAAAAGAAAAAGCCATAGATGTCTTAGAGCTCATTTGTTCATCTATGTTGTGTTTCATGATTCTGTGGGAATCCCCTTGTAAGTTGGGTTAGCACTTTACAGTTTGTAATCAGATTGATTATAGTAAAATTCCATCATGTTTGTGATGGAGACTGGATGTAGGCTGCACTGCACTTAGCAGCTGAACCAGGATATATCTGGGTGTAATTTTCTTTCCTTCTCTACTCCATTTCTATTTCTACTGCACAGGAGCTAAAACCAAAAATATCTCGTGCCAAGTGACGAGACAAAAAGAAAAGTCTCGTGGCTAGGAACGAGACAAAAGAAAAAGTCTCATGTGAAGTGATGAGCTAAAAACAGAAAAGTCTCCTCTAAGTCCAGCAAGTGTTAGCAAGCAAAAAAATGGGGCTAAGATTCAACCCCCCCCCCCTTCTCTTAGCCACTGAAACCATCAACATCCAATTTAACTTGTACCTAACATCATATCCTAACATTTAAATAATCCTAACATGTACTGCATACTACCTACGTAAAACTACCTTAATTAAGGAATTACATCTATACTTTAACATAAACATAAAACGGAAATCAACACCAACCTCAAAATTCTCTGCCCCTGCAATGTGCCAAGTCGCGTTGAGACTGTTATTGTCTCCATTGTGGTTATCAGCGCGCACCATATTCTTCGAGTAACTCGGAAATATGATTAGAAAGGGTTAAAAGTGGGAGAAAAGGCCAAAAAAGAAAAATCAAAGGGTCAAAACATTCACTGTGGATAAAATACATATATAGGCCTCTGTTCCTCTTGTCTCCTTCACCGTGTAAACGAAATAAGTAAACATGTATCTCGTTTACACTGTAAATGAGATAAGGCCGTTACAAAACACATGTATAAATGTGATACGACCACGTCTTTTTCAGCCTTATCTACTGTAAACAAGATACGTGTTAATTTATTTCGTTTATACTGTAAACGAGATAAGTAATGCGATGCTTTTCAATAAAAATGCTCGTAAATGCTTAATTCCGTAATTAATATATTTATTTTAAAAAAATTCTGAAAAACGAAACTTTAATGAAAAGTGAATATTACTTTTTTTTAGTAAAAAAAATTATAAAAGTTTTTTTTATCATACACAATATACATATACCTTATAAATTTAATAAAAATCTTCACTTTTCACTCAATTTGACTATTTACCAAATAAATTCCCATATTTAATTTGCAATCCTATCTTCCATTCTCAAGGAGTAAAATTCTTGCACAGAAGAAAATTGAAATAGCCGAGTGAATTCCAAATGTACTACAATCACAAAGACAATGTAGAGTCTTCAATTGGATGGTGCATAGTGCGCATGAGCTTTGCTGCAAAGTTCTAATATAAAGTGTAATTGTGTAAATATGTTGGTGGTAACATGAAAAGAGACATCTAATTTTTATATTTTAAAATTAACAATTCTTAAAAAGTTTAATAATTTTTACATGATTTATATTTTACTTTAAACATTTTATTTTTTACTTTAAAAGGGAAGTTAGGCAATTTAGGCACCATAACAAAAGCACCATAGAACTCACCTAAATTATTAACATTTGTGATTAGTTGACATGCTAATCATCCACTAAGTTTTCGGCAGTTTAATGGTAGCTAGAATTAGATCAGATTAGACTGTATGAAAGGAACCTATGGTTAAGACTTTTACGGTCAACCAAAAATATGGTCAAGTCAAAATGTTGTTTATTAGAATTTAGGTTAAATATTTGTCTCTTTGCTATAGTAGAAGCTCACATTATCTTCGTATGAAATTATTAATTAAAAATTATTAAATAATTTAATATATTTAATTAAATTATTATTTAACAATTTTAAGTAATTCGCTATATTGTAATTAGTAATTTGTTTCTTTCTAGTGAGTAGTGACTAAATATCCGGGTGGAACCCCCCCCCCCCCTTTTTCTTTCTTTTTTTCTCGTTACTTTAAAATCCGAAATTCTTCATCATCGATCTCTTTGTATACTCTTGAGAACTTCTATTTTATTTTATTTTGATAGAGTTAATTTTGGATCATTTCTACTCTTAGATGAACATGATAAAAGGGGTGTTTATGCTTTTGTTAGTTTGACCCTTAATCTTATTCCAACAATTGTTTATTTTAATCTATACTTTTATAGTTTCGTTCAAATAATTTTTTTTTTGTCTATGAAAATCTTATTAAGTAATAAAATTACTAT
>NC_029788.2:113796562-113796801 GCF_000816755.2 Arachis ipaensis | reverse complement strand
CTTTTTTCTCTATTTATAAAATGTATATTCCCCTCCCTTATAACTTTTAAAAAATCTCATTTTAATCCATTTTAAATTTTTTTGTGTTAACTAATGTTAACTTTATATATTTTCAAGAAAAAATAAATTATTTTTTACAAAAATACCCTTTAGCAAAAAATTTATTTTTTTGTCATTAAATTTTGCTTAACAAAATACTCTTTAATAAATTGTTTTTTTATTAATTAAATTATATTTTT
>NC_029788.2:113793361-113796540 GCF_000816755.2 Arachis ipaensis | reverse complement strand
AGATATCTTAGGAAAAAAAATAATTTAATCAGTAAAAAATAATTTATTAAAGAATATTTTGATAAACAAAATGTAATGATAAAAAATAAAACTTTTGCTAAAGAATATTTTTATAAAAAAATAATTTATTTTTTCTTGAAAAATAGATAAAGTTAATATTAATTAACACAAAAAATTTAAAACGGATTAAAGAGGAAGTTTTTTAAAAGTTATAAGAGAGAAAAATATACATTTTATAAATAGAGGGGAGGGGATATTATTATTATTATTATTATTATTATTATTATTATTATTATTACCGAAAACAATTTTGTAAGAATATATATGATGACTTCGATTCACAAAGGAGATAATTTTTCATCACACTCACTTATAATGACGATGAACAAAAACCAAGATCAATAAGTGGAGCTTTTGCTTAAAAAACGTTGCAATTTTAAAAGTTATAACTATGCATGGATTGAGAATACTCATTTTATTTGTTATGAGAGTACTGCTAACAATTAATGATTTCTCAAAATAAATAATTCAATTAAAACTATCAAATTAGTTATCTCTAGGTATAAGGCAAGATTCAAATCTCTGACACTTATTTAAGTAAACGAGTGAGCTGACCACTCGACTAACCCAAGTTGATTAGTAATCTTTATATCTTGATGCTTTATTTTTATGCTTTATCTTTAAACATTGGCATAATAGTCATTGTTGGCAAGAGGGGATATATCTTTACATAGAGTTAGACTTTTTTAATGATATTGGTATAGCTTCATTTTGTTATATACGATTCTAAATTGATTTATATGTTCCCAAATCTGTTTCAGGTTTATGGTCAAGTTTCCAAGCTCTAACAAAGTTCAACAATCTCAATTTTTTTTAATGAACTCATATAAGTTTGCCAACAAAACTAGATTTTATTTATTATTTTTACTTTAATCAATTACTGATCAACGTCTAACTCAAATTTCACTACAAGTATGATATTATTTCTTTAATTTATAACAATGTTAATGAATTCCACAAATGTATATATATATATATTCTGCTATAAAAGTTTCTTTAAACAAACAAGACAATAAGACAATTAAATAAATAATTTTACACTTTATCTCCTTTTAATCATGTTACTGCTTTAATTAAACTTATCAACACATTTACGTATGAGTTATGATAACCATTGTCACTATGTAGCTACTTACTCTAATCAATTTTTTTTGTGAAGACTTTTTTTTTTATTCAAAATCTATCCGACGGTAATAATTTTTCTATCAAAATTTTTGTTTATCTATTCGACAATAAATTCAATAATAAATTTATTTTTTATTGAACGTTTAGTTAAAATTCAATTGGTAAATGTCCGGACTAAATGCAATGATACCAAGCTCAATAGATGATAGGATCCAAATTCTTATTTTATTGGTAAACTATGAAGTACGAATACTTTATTGAGTTGTTGTGTCTGTGTGTCTAGTAACGGATCCAAAAAATTTTAGAAATGGGGCAAAAATATTTATACTAAAATAAATTTTGTTAAACATTATTAATTATATGAAGATATATTATATATTTTTTAATTTAATTTTGATATAATGTTAGATGAAAAATTTTATGTATTTGTTTAATTATGTATTGTAATTAAAATATTTTTTCATTACTACTTCTAAAAATAAAAAATTTATTTTAAATTATTAAATTAATCAATTCATTTTAAAATTTTATATGCAACATAGGTACATATAGAACAAAAGTAAAAAAAACAAGTAATAAAGATGAATAAATTGAGAATAAAATAAAATATATAAAGTCAGAAAGAGAATAAAACATTAGATTAATACCTAAACTATAATTGTTTGAATTAAAATTTTCAATTGAAAATATCAAAAAGAGAAACAATAAAATTGGAAAATACATACATAGAGTCATGGAAAGCTATATAAAAAACATGAAAAATTTGAAATTCACCTTTTGATGAAGAGAGGATGACCACTAGATAAAAAATAGAAAAAAAAAAGTTGAAAATATAAAAATAAGAGGAGGGTTTAATGGAATAAAAGAGTGACGACACAAGAACTAAATTTGATTAGGTTAAATAATAGTCAAAATGATAGAAAAATAAAAAAATAAATTTAAAATTTTGGCCAATTGAATTTAATTTATTTGTAGTGGAGTTATTTAAAATTTGAAGTGGGATCACATTATGTATAACTATTTTTTAAAAAAAACAAATTGAAAACACAGGGGAGCAAGTGCCCCTCAATGTTGTGCCTAGGTCCGTGTCTGCGCGTGTCGGATACATTTCGGACACGACACTCACCGACACTCGTCTGACACGTGTGCTGTTAACTGTATCTTAATAAAAAATAAAAAATTCTTCTCCGGACACGCCTAGATACACCTAAATACCATCACGTTCAGCGTGTTTAGTCTTATTCTTAACATATATTCTTAAAATAAATTTAGATATAGTATATATTATTTATTAAAACAAAAAATATTCTAAATACTTGATATAATTAAAATAAAACATTAAAAATAATTAAAATTTTTAATTTATATTTTAATATCAATAAAACATCAAAATATCATTACGATTTATCTAAAAAATATTTTATATTTTATATGTATATGTATCTCCGTATCATGTAAGATTTTAAAATTCGCGTGTCAGTATATCTTGTGTCATATCGTATTCCGTGTTCATGTTATATCGTATTCTGTGTCTAGATCAGTATCCGTGGATTATAGTTGATAACTAAGTTAAAAAGACAACCTACAATAAAATAACAATCTAATATTTAAATCAGCAATAAGTATCTTTTTGTTAGTAGCTATGAAGGTATATATTTATCTTAGAGTGGTTTGTTTCTCCTCTTTTATAATGTTAAAGATGTTATTTTTTTTATTTTAGTCGTTTTACCAACTTAATGCGATGATATCGCGATCTAGTAATGTTTTTGTTTATTAGCATTTGATGGCTTTTAATCAAATATCCGTTGTTCCTAATGTCTTGTTCTCAAATACTTTTTATTAATGACTTTTGGAGCTTTTCCGTTGTAATTTTTGGGTTTTTCTCACAATAGCATTTGGGTCTTATCTGTAACAGTATCCTTAACTCGAATTTTCGTCATCTCATGTTAAAATAGCCGAGTTTAATAGATCAAACCCAGAAGCAAAGTTAGACA
>NC_029788.2:113775516-113793202 GCF_000816755.2 Arachis ipaensis | reverse complement strand
GTTGAATTTAAAATCTTTAAATACTATTCAAATTCTTTTTTAGACGTTTTATGTAAAATTATTTAAAAAAATGTATTATGCTTCATGTAAATAATTTAAATCACAACTATAACTTATGCGATGAAAAATTAATAATAATATTATTAGAGTTGAACTGAATTAAAATTTGCAACTTACATAGACAATTGAGCTCAACGTTTTCTCTTTGATTCAAAGTCATCTATTATTGAATCTATACTAAAAGTAGTTATAATTTCTTTCTCAATAATATAAATGACTAAATTATTTGCAAGAAATTTGTCTGCCATTTTACTTCGAAGTCTTGTTTTAACAATTTTAATTGCCAAGAAAGCTCATTTTGTTGTTGATGTAGATATTGAAAGAGTCAAAACATTACGAATAAATCTATCAACTAAATGATAAGTTATTGATTTTTCTGTTTCTTTCAATCTTTGATATAACTCAAAAAGTGTCCCAACATCTTTTAAATGATTCGGTATATCAAATGCATAATGTTGCAATTGAGCATTTAAAAGAATCATTTGATGATTAGAAAAATTTGAAGTATAAAACTTTTCAACTAATTTGCATATATTTTGAATATTAAACAACTTAAAATTGTCTTTAGGATCTAAAGCGGTATTTAAAGTAAAAAATTTCATGGTTTTTTCATTAAATCTACTATCTAACTCTTGTATTTAAGAGTTAATTGTTGTAAAAAATAAATCAGCTCGATAAAGATGCTCAACTGTTATCTTTGGTTGACGAGATCGACCTTTTTCAATTATGTATTCTGTATTCATATCAGGGATGTCAATTTCATGCTTGTCACAAAACTTTTTAATAGTCTCAAGTAAATTGCACCAACCATTATCCCTCAATTTTTGAAGAGGTAGTTTTGATGTGAAAACAACATGCATTGCATTTAAAATAATTTGGAATTTTTGTTGTAATGCTTGGCACAAAATATTATTAATTTCCATAATTTCCTTCATCAAATGTAATGAAAAATAAATTCAAACAAAGATAGCACTTTCCTGACATCATAAGCCGCATCACTTTGAGCAGAAGTTGTACCATCATCAATAATGTTATTAAGAACTGCATAAGTAGTTGCAAACATTCTTATCAAGCTATAAATAGAATGAGAGTGAGAACTCCATCTTGTATTTCCAACTCTTTGCAAAGTGCCCACTTGATTTGCACCTTAACCTGTTTTTAACTCATCATTGGTAATCAATTTTGCAATTTCAATTTCTTGAACTTCTTGTAATTGATCATGTCATTTGCAAGATGTACGAATAATATCGACAATAGCAGTTAATTGTGTGAAAAAAGCAGCCATCAGTGCTAACTGCAATCTATGAGCAAAACAATGGACATTGTAACAGCTCAAACCACCCGGTAATACGATATTGTCCGCTTTGGCACACAATACCTCACAGTTTTGTCTTTGACGATAGGGATGATAGCCGAAGCCCCCCACACTCACTCGTCAAAATGCGTCATGCAAGAAAGATGTATCCACACCCTTATAAGGCATGTTTCGTTCCCCTTCCCAACCGATGTAGGACCTTACAGACATAATATGCTTGTCAACAATCATTGAGAAATAAAGCATGTAAAAACATTATATTTTCTTCTCATATTACTAGCACCATCATACCTCTGACCTCGAATGTTTTCAATTTAGAGATTATAAATAGAAAGCACAGACACCAATTCTTTTTTCAAAGTCAAGGCACTAGTGCACTAACATATACAAGATCAAAGAAGCATTCACGAACAAAATTATCTATATCAATAAATCTCAAAATAATAGTCATTTGCTCTTTTTTAGATTCATCACGAGTTTCATCAATAATGATACATAATTTGGCATCTCCAATATCTTTTTTAATTGAGTTTCTCATAATTGTAGCAAGAACATATAGAATCTTTTTCTGAACATCGCTTAAAGTATATTTAGCAAATTTAGGAGCATTTTTAAAAACAAGCTTTTGAATACTACTATTGTAAGACTCCAAAAACTTTATCAATTCAATAAAGTTACCTCGATTATCTGAACTCGAGCTTTCATCATGGCCTCTATAAGCGCAACCTTGAAAAGTCAATCATCTAATACAATCGATAGATGCTCCAAGTCTACGTCGATTATTGTCAATTTTCTTTGATGTTTGTCGTTTCATAAGTATATCAACATGTTGTGATTGCTTCATCAAATCATCATATGATTTCGTTGCCTTGTGATGGAACAAATTGAGGCCTTTGCCAATGTGATCCAAAAGAAGACAATCTTTTTCATTATTTACCTTCTTCCAATTCCTAAAGTCGTTTTCAATGAATGCATTTGAATCTGTGTTGATTGAAGATTCCTTAGCAAATAGGTAGCATGGTAAACAATAGAATACTCTAACCATGAAGGATATAATTCAAACCAAGAAACTTGAAAACGACGACGATGACTTGCATCGTTCGAGAATGGATAATTATTAAGTATTAGTTGATTCAATCCAGCTTTAAGATAAGCTTGACAAATTTCATCTCTTTTACTTGGATGAAATTTTCAAATTATTAGTTAAATTTCCGGATCTCTTACCAAATGGCATACTTCCATTTGTTTATGATTAAGTCATAAACGCTTTGACTTTGAACTATTTTGTTGAGATGCTAAAATATTTATGTTTGATGCCTCAAGTATTGAAGAGGTTGGTGTTGATGTAAAAATATTAGAAACATCTGCACTCTTTTGGCTAGCCTTTTTTTAAAAAAATGTCTATTATTTTCATTTTATCTATAATTCAACTAAATTTTTACAATTGAGAATTTGCATAGATAAATATTTTACAACTTAGCTAAACTCAATTAATTTTATTTTTTGGAAATCAATAATATCAATGTCACAAACAATTAATAATAAAAAAAATAAAAACAATATATACTAAATTAACATTATAATTACATAATTATTTTCTTCAATTTCTTTAAAAACTTAAATAATTATAAGATTATAAACTAGATTGAAAAGGTGATCTTGAATCATTACTTTATCAGAGATTAAATTTTCTTTTTTTACTTATGGTAATATATATAGCCTATGACGTCGTGCATTTTTTAAAGGGGCACTCTTTTATTCATTTTTTTTTATAAAATCAGACTCAATCATATTTTGGCCTTTTCTTTTAGGCGCCAAAATATTTCTATTTCTTTAGAGAACCTTTTAGTTTTCTTAGTGCGGGGTTACTTGGCCCTCGGTTCTCGAACCGTTTTAAAAGTTTTTAATAAGTTTCATTTCAGTTACATCACTTCTATTAATAACTTTTTTTCCAACTTCTCACAAAAATTTTCTCTCCTCCTTCGTCGTTTTTGTATCTTTAGAAATAACTTTCTTTCATTTTCTATTTTCTATTTTTCTTCGCCTAAGATTCCTTTGGTACTGCGTGCCTCTTTCCTTTTGCTTTTGTGTATGTTTAGAACATCTCCAATAGAAAATTCATCCTAATTTTTATTTGTGGCCTACCTGTTATAAAAAATAACTCCATATCAATTTTTGCGTCATAAACAGTAAATAGGAACTTAAAGTATCCCTCTCTTTTCTATTAGGAGGAACTAACTTTAGTCTCTATTGTGATCCTACTTAATTAATTAATTAAAATACTTAAAATTAATATAATTAATTTTTCAATAATATAATTTAAATTTATAAATTTAAAAATAATTCACTATTAAAAAATATTAATATTAAATAAATTTATATATAACAATAATACACAATATATAATTCGGAATTACACTAATTTGTAAAATTAATTAATACAAAAAAAACATAATTAAGCTCTATAGTTGATAAATTTTAATAATGTAGTTAGTTTTGCAACGGCTAATTTTGTAACGGCTAATTTCGCAACGACTAATTTTAATAATGTGGTTAATATTTTAAATTTTAAAAATAAAAATTATTTAATAAATTAATTATAATCTAATTATTTAATTATATAAGTGTTAGCATTTTAATTATTTAATCTAATTAATTATTATTTAAATAATTAATATAAATTATTAATTACATAGAGAAATAATTATTTACTATAATTATTTATTATTTAATTATTTAATATAATTATTTAATTATTTTAAATTTTATATAATTATTTATTTTTAATAATAACTTGCCAACTGGCAAGTTATTATTGGTTACAATGAGTTCCTCTAAGCAGGGACTTTCTTCTCTTGAAGAATGTGTTGGGACTGAGTAGTGATATATTTCAACGGTAGGTTCCCCAAAATGTCAGAAAAAAGTGGAATGGAAACCAACTGTTGGAGGTGCTCCTATTTATATTTTACTGTATTTTTTATGACATCTGTAGATTTTTATACTTCATGCAAAAAATCTTTTTTTAGGTTTTATCCTTCCACCTTCATATGCATATGTACAGTTTATGCTCTCTTTATCTCTTTTCCCTTTCATACTTGTTCTTCGTTTAAATGGAAATGCCACCACGTAGCTCTTGTTTTTATAATATTACTTTAGGTTAATTTTTGTCTCATTCTCATTGTTTGGAAATTTTAGGAATAATTTTCAAATTTTATTTTTTCTGTAACACAGTGGTGGTGGTGTGTCTCTGTAGGTTCTTTGAAATGGTGAGGAGAAAAGTAGTTACAATTCGTGAGCATGCGGAAACTTTTAGGCAAACGATTCCAACTCCTAGCTAATCATATATACCCTTTGGATTAATGGAAGCAGTTTTATAACCACTATAAGCATCCAAAAAGCTGAGTATCCAATATTCCAAAGCTGAGCGAATTATGTTATCAATGTTTGGTAATGGAAAATAATTCTTAGGACAGACTTTATCCAAATATGTATAATCTACACGCATTCGTCATTTCTCATTATTACATTTGATAACTATATTGAATAAGTTAATTCTCTTATAAACCTAGCATTTAGTAATTTCTGAACTTGCTTTTTGACTTAGGTAGTTCGGTCAGGTGACATCTTCCAACGTCTTTGTGTGACCGGTTTAATTGTAGGGTCAATAGCAAGTTGATGAGATATAAATGCAAGATCTATACCTGGCATATTGAAAAGTACCCATGCAAATAAATCAACATTACCTCTAAAAATGCTAACTCCGATTAAAAAAAAAATAGATTGTGATTTTATCATTGTGTACTTTTCAGTAAGTCTACATCTACTAGAAAAACTCCAATGGCTTCCTTTGTTTTGTCTCTTAAGACTAAGCTTGCCTTGTTGCAAGTCAAAGTGGCTATCCTATCCCCTCAGATAGCAGCAACCAAACTTTCTGCTGTCAAGAACTTTATTACAAAAAATTTTGTTGATATAAAAACATACAAGTCATTTATGGTTTTTCCCACAAAGATCACATTATATGTTGTGGAATATTTGAGAACCACAAATTCAACCTCAACAACTCAGACTTCGGAACCTTCTCCTACTATTATGAAAAGGTCAACGACTCCATCTGGTTTAATGAAATGGTCACCTAAACCTAGTATTCTTGGAAGGTGTGGCTTTAAGTGTTGATCTTTTAAACCCAAAGCATCATAGGCATTTGGGAAGGAGGTTAGAATCTGTTCTAATATTAATCAAAATTCTTTTAACAATTTCATTCCCCAACTTAACTGTAATCATCAAGGGCTCATCATCATCATCTGATGTGGCATATTGAAAATTCTCAACTGTAAATTAAAAGCTTTCGAGTTAAATGCCTTTTGTCTTTCTTGACCGCATTCATCGACTTTCTGAAGTCATTTTTTTCCACTACTACATTTACCACAACCTAAGCTATGTCATCTTGGGATTTTGGAGGTCTAGTACTTCTAGGATTCCTATCTTTTCAGTCATCTTCCTCATTCTACCATCTAGGTAGCCTCACGTGCTAATGAACCCCGTTTAGGTAGACCCACACAATCCTTAGTGCGATGACCATAGAATTTATGGTAATCACAATACTGAAACTTATTTAGAGATGCTCTAGGCCTAATCTACCTTGTCGGAAGAATTTCTCTCTGTAACACTTGCTGATAAACCTCAGTTAAGGAAGTGATTAAATGGGTATAGGTGAAAAACTTTCTAACCTATGGTGTTATAGACTTGGGAGTTGTAGATTGTCCCAAGCTTCTGGCCTTATTAGGTGACGAAGCTGGGTTCTTCCTCTCAGTAGACACCACCATTGTGACGTCTTCATTTCTCATATACTCCAAAGCAATTTGATGGATTTTCTCCATTGATTTCATGTATTTAGACGTCAAGCATTACCTAAAGTCTCCTTCTAACAATCTTACAATAACTTCGGGAGTCCGTATATTCACTTCCAACAATGCCTTATTGAAGTGGTCCAAATAATCTCTAATACTTTCTCCAAATCTTTGTTCTACTTTTGAGTAGGGAAACTGGGTGCTTTGCCTGAGTTCTCCTGGTAGTGAAATGAGCAAGAAATTTTGACTTTATATTGGCAATAGTTGGTCCTGATAATATTGTCGGGAAGGCTTTGCATCGTATGTCATCTCCTACACTTTCTAGGTTCATTTTTGCTTCGAAAACGTCAATATGCTCTTGAGGATCAGTGACCCCTTCATACTTCAAGTCGGTTGGCTTGTTGAAGTTCTTCGGCAGTAGAACTTGAAGAACATGGGAAGAAAATGGGATTTGTTCCATAATAACATGTTCACGTGTATCCTTATGCCTTTTAGAACTTTCGTTCTTTAACAGAGTTCTTCTTCTTTTAGACTAGGTTGAGCGTGATTCAGTTCAAGATTGCCTTCCAGTTTTCCGTGTCTATCCTTAGTCAAGGTTTAAAAACTGAACCGGCCAGTTTGACCGGATTAACTGGTCATCTAACCGGTCTAGTTGACTCCAGAACTGCCCTGTAAAAAATTGGTTAAAAAATTGGTTGAACTGGTAGTTAATCGGTAAATCGGCCGAACCAACCAGGTTTTTTTAGGCTTAGTTTTGTAATCCGCCTCGGAAACGGTGTCATTTTAACGCCAGAAAAAAAAAAAGAGAAAACCCACTAACCCAGTCCCAATTTCCAAATGAGCTTAACGAAGTCACGAACGCCTCCCTCTCCCTTCCAACCCTAATTTCCTTCAACGAGCTAAAGGAGCACCTCCACCATCCCTACCACTATCGGCGTCGGTAGTGACCACCAGCAGTTGCCACTCTCGCCACTTGAAGCTTCTGTCGTCGTCCTCGTCGGAAGGTCGGTTTGAAGCTTCTGTCGTTTTCATCGTCGTCGTCGTTGAAAGGTCAGTTCAAAGCTTCTGTTGTTGGCCGTCTCTGTCCTGCCAAGCATCTGTCTCTGCTGTCGTAGACTCTAGGCCTTCTCTGCTGCAGTGAGTTCTTCAGTTTTTCAATTAATTTTTTTGTTAATTATATGAATTGCCGCAGTTAGTTCTTCAGTTTATGATGTTGTTAATTTTTTGAAATAATGGTTGATGGTTGATTTGAGTGATTCTGTTGAATTTTTTTTTTGCTGAGTTAATTTTGTTGATGGGATTCTGAATTGGGGTTGATGATTGATTTTAACGGTGGTTGTTAATTTTGTTAATTTTGTGTTCTGAGTTGGGGGTTGTTGGTGATGTGATTCTGAATTTAATTTGGATGCTGAGTATGGATTCTTTATTTTGAGTATGGGTTCTTTGTTTAGTTTTTCTATTTTTGGATTTTCTGACTTTGGATGCTGAGTTTTCTATTTTTGGATTCTGATTCTTTATTGTTGAATATATTATTAGAAGTCTTTATTGAAATTTTTCCTGATTCTAAATTCTTTGTTGCTGGTAGTTTGAGTTTTTAGTAAGTTTGTTATTCTCAATTCTTTTTTTGTGATTCTTGAATATGATCTTCGCTCTAGGTTCTGCCCTCCAAAAGAAAGAAGTGTATGTTGTTTCCAAGAATGTGATTAGAGGTAAAGAAATTGCTCTGAGATGATGAACCTGGATAGGAGAATTATGCAGCACCAATTTATTATTATGCAAGAAGTCATAGAGAGTGAAAGAAAATTTGAGATTGAAAAAGGAAGTTGATTTAATCATGATCTGCATGTCTCTTTTACACTGAAATATACAAATATTTATACTAAATCACTGCTTTAGTTTCTATAATATCTACATGTATATTGAATTTTAATAATTTTATTGTATATTTAATTAAAACAGTTCAACCACGGTTCGATTCCGGTTGAGCTATTAAACCAATCACTTGACCGGTTCGATTCTCACAACCTTAGTCCTTAGGTCAGGGTAATACCCTCTTGTCTTTCCGGGGAGACTGTGAGCGACGACGATAATCTCCTTAATGTCATCGATGACCTCGATTTGGTGTCCTTCTTTTCCGACCATCTTGGTGGTCCCTAGTGGCATAGCTTTGTGACCTTGATTGTCGAGATCATTTTGTGAGTTAGCGTTCCATCTCCTAGACACAATGATGCATCTCTTGCATAGTGTGGACATAATCCTCTCCCAAGCCGGCAAAGTGCCGACCTTCTGCAGTTTAGCCATCTCCACGACCAAAATCAAGGGGACTATGATCCTGATGTTCTCCTTTATTGTGATCAGGAATAACAATAGTTTCATGTCCATCTTCCTTAACTTGTTTCTTCTTATGGGGTGTTACTGGTTGAATTTTTTATTGTAGATTAATATCACGATCAACCAAGGTACCTAACACTTTAGGGTGTTCATAGATGGCGCTAAATGTTCGGACTAAGTGCAATGATTCCGAGCTCAAGAGACGATGAAAATCCAAGTCTTTATCTTGTTGGTGACCATGCCAAGAGAACAACTTGCAAGGATATTCTGATACTTAAGTCTATAAATGTCTTTTTGTTAGTAGCTATGAACATACTTACTTTAGAGTGGTTTATCGATCTTCTTTTATAATGGTTTTTCTTTTTTGAACAAGAGAGCTCAACACAATACAGTGGAGCATCAGACAACCAAACTGCAGTCATGATCATAAAAGAAAATAAAAACAAAGGTAAATAAACTACCCCTGATGTCATCTCCGGCATTGCCATCAACAACAAAAGGGGTCCAAACTACTCCACTCTCTATAACTGGTCAACGATCTTTGAAACACCTCTTCTGTACCACCTTCTTTGGAATTAAAAATCTGCCTGTTCCTCTCTAGCCAAACATTCCAAATAACCGCAAAGAAGCATATCATCCACTTGTTTCGGTCCTCCTTTCTGTTTACAACACCTGTCTAACTCTCAAAATGTTCTTTTAGTGAGCCCGGAATAGACCACGCTTTCCCGAAATCAGAAAGCCATCGACACCACACTTGCCAAGTAAACTCACAACCCAGAAACAAGTGGTAAATATGTTCAACATCTCTTTTATATAACACATATATGTTGTCTCCATGACTAATCATTCCAAGTCTAAGTAGTCTTTCTTTAGTATTTACTCTTCCTATCAAAACAAACCAAATAAATAACTCCACTCGTGGTGGCACCAAACATTTCCATATAGTTCTGGTGAAGCTGTAACTGGTGATATCCTCTGGGAGAGTATCTGACTGCATCACCTGCACAAAAGAGTTAGTTGAAAAAATTCCTTCCTTGTAAAACTTCCAAACAACTCTATCTTGCTTATTACATGCTAGTTTAACAGGTCTTAAAGACTCATGCAAAATATCCACTAATTCCAACTCTCATTGATATAAGTCTCGCCTCCACTGGAAGTTCCAAATCCACTCTAACCTATCCCAAAACCCACAGTCCCCTATGACAGATCCTTTTTGGTTTGAAACAGAGAAAAGTCTCGAAAATCTCATCTTGAGCGAACCACCTTGTAACCAGACGTCTTTCCAAAATCGAGTCCTCCTACCATCACCCACCTCCATAGTCAACCCAACAATCATCTTGTCTCTTACATTGTTATCCTTGAGCTGCATCTGACATATATCCTTTCATGGTCCCCCTCTAGTAGGTAGTTTCTGAGCTGATAACATCATATTAGGATTCAAGTCATAGCAGGAGCGTACAACTTTCTTCCATAAAGGACATTCCTCCTTTGAAAAGCGCCACCACCACTTGAAGAGTAGAGTAGAGTTTCTAATCACTGCATCACCTATGCCCAAGCCACCCTCCTTTTTAGGGGCCTGAACCACTTCTCACTTAACTAGTGCTATACCATTCCTATCTTCCTCCTTGCTCCATAAGAATCTTCTCTACAACGATATCAAATTTTCTGCCACAACTTTGGCATCTTGTACAGGCTCAGGTAGTACACTGGCAAACTATTCAACACAGACTTTATAAGGACTAGCTTACCCGCTTTATTCAGCACCTTTGCCTTCCACAAACTGAGCTTTTCCTCAACCTTGTCAATTATCGATTTTCATGTCTTGACCAGCCTTAGGTTTGCTCCTAGAGGAATGCCAAGATATCTGACAAGAAGGTTTGCCTCTTTACATCCCAATAAACTGCACATGTTGTCAGTCCAATGCGGTTCACAATTGATTGGGATTAAACTTGATTTATCAAAGTTAATCGTTAACCCCGACATTACCTCAAAGCACCTTAGCAATCTGGCATAGTTTCTGATGGTCTCCTCCTCTGGTGGACAGAATAATATAATGTCATCTGCGAACTGTAGATGTAAAAACTCTATATTTTCCTTGCCAACCAGCAGCGACAAAATTCGTGGGTTCCTCACTACCTCCCATATCATCCTGTGTAGAACATCCACTACCAGAACAAACAAGAACGGAGACAGTGGATCACCTTGCCTCAAACCTCTCTCCATCTTGAACCGTTTAGATGGGGAACCATTTATTAGGATTGCCATGGACGCTGTACCAACACACTCCCTAACCCATTCTCTCCATCTCCAACCAAAGCCCATCTTCTGAAGCACAATATCCACAAAGTTCCACTTTACCCGATCATAAGCCTTCTGAAAGTCTAATTTAATAATTGCCGTCTTCTGCTTCCTCGTCTTCAACCATTGCACTGTTTCGCACGCAATTAGTGCCTCGTCGTGAATTTTCCAACCCTTCACAAACGCGCTTTGAGTTTCCCCTACTAGGCCCGGCATCACTGACCTCATCCTTCTAACCATCACATTGGATATTACTTTGTAAATGCAGCCTACCATGCTGATCGGCCGGAGGTCTTTGATCTCCTTGGCTCCAGTGTACTTCGGTGCAAGGGCCACCCAAGTAATATTGGAGTTAGAAGGCAACCTCGATGACCGAAAGAAGTCCAGAACAGCTGTCGAGAACTCTGTACCAACCTCGTCCCAGCACTTCTTGATGAAGTTCATATTATACCCGTCGTTACCTGGAGCCTTAGAGGATTCACAGTCCCAAGCAGCCTCTCTAATCTCCTCCAATGTCGGTATTCTCTCCAAAGCACTTGATTCTTCTTCGCCAATCCGGTTAACTAGTCCGTCCCTAAAACCCACCACCAGTGATCTCTCCTGATGATACAAATGTCTGTAAAACTCTCTGATGGCTATCTTGATCCTAGCTTGATTTCTTATCAACCTTCCATTATTCACCAAAGAGTCAATTCTATTATTTCTTCTTCTTGCCGATGCCAAGTTATGAAAGTACCTCGTGTTTTTATCCATGTCCTTCGCATGCCTGGAGCGCGACATCTGTTTCCAGTGTATCTCTTTCCTCACATAATACTGCTTGTAACAGATTACTAACGCCTTCCTTCTAGCCTCCACTATACCATCATAAACTCCATTCCCAACCATGTCATCTACCTTCTTGATCTCCTCCTCAAAGCGCTGAATTTTCTTATCCATGTCACCAAATTTTTCTTTATGCCATTTTTCCAAGGGCACCGTTAGAGCCTTCAACTTATCTGTGAACTGCCCCTCTCCAATATTCCTCCATTCCTCTCTGACCATTCTTAGGAATCCTTCATGTGTAAACCAGGAGTCTAGAGTCCGGAATGGACGCGGGCCACCTCTGTACATAGTCACTTCAACTATTATTGGGCAGTGATCTGACAGGCCTCTCGGACCACCTTTTAAACGAATCTCTGGGAACTCCTCAGTCCATTCTACACTCACTAGGACTCTGTCAATACGACTACAGGAACCACCTCTATACCATGTAAACGATCATTCAGCGGTAAGTCCACCAACTGCATATCTTGGATCCAACTCTTGAATTCTTCTGCAGACGTTGTTAACCTGTCCTGATTTTTCCTCTCATCAACCTGTAACACCTCATTAAAATCACCCACGTAGCATATCGGGACTTGACATAAGCCAGCTATAAAACTCAGTTCCTCCTATACAGCAAGTTTTTTCACTCTCGTATGAGGACCATAAACCAAACAGAAAGCACAATGGAACTCATTTTTCAATAAAATCCCCTCAACACATAACCACCTCTCCCCTTTGTAGCAGTTACTCATTCTAAACAGCATCTCATCCCACATTAACAACAGACCCCAGACGTGCCTTCCGATTCTACAAACTCCCAGCCCACCGCATCACTTCCCCAAATACGTACTACATCAAATTTAGTCACAACTTGCAATTTTGTTTCAACCAAACCTAACATATTCAGTTTTTGTTTTTTTATCTCTTTTATCATACTCAGCTTTCCTACCCCCCTCAGCCCCTAACGTTCCAAGAGCTAAAATTCATTTTAAAACATTGTTACATACCTTTTTGATTTTTTTCGATCTGCTTCTTCGCGCCTTCTCTTTTTGTTTTGCTAGTCTCCTCTTCTCAGCTAACGCTTCATTCTGTTCTTGTAAAATCATAATTAAGTCATCTTCTTCATTGTACTGCACTGCTCCGGATTCAACAGCCAACTCCCACGCCTTCCTATTTTCAATCATTTGTTCTTCCCTTTTCGAAACATTATGAATACTGATTACCTGCTGTCCTTCGCCAGTTTCCACGCCCGCTCCAGTTTTGCTGCTGCTCTCACCAATTGTCGCAGGACCTAGTACCCTCCCATCATCCACTGCATCGGCACCATCTTCGAGGCCCACTAGGTTCGTCTCGGGAATCAAGCCAGTCTCCTCGGCGTCTCTGTCAAGCTCGTCTTCACTGGAGGGATCGTCACCTCTCATCGCCAGCAATGGATTCCCAGCACTTTTTGAACGGCATCTTGTTGGCCCATGGAGTCCCGCGTCGTTCCCTGTCACCAGACATGCGTCCCCCTTCTCTCTCCAGCTGGGACCATGGTTGGCTTCACGGTGGTCTCGGCCTCGTCGTGCTCTAACCACTCTGTTCTGGTCTAGGTTCAACATCTCCACTTCCATTAGTTCCTCAGCTGCGGCGCTCTGCTTCGCAATTGGAGAATCCCAACCCGGATGGATCCCTACCCGGCCCGACTGCGTCAGCGTCTCGTCAGTCCATTTCTCCAAGTGAGTTGGGCTACCTGCTTTCTGCTCAGCACGGACTGGGCCTTCGTTGACAAAAGAGCAACCCGTATTCCTTCCTTCTGCACAGGTGTAACCCTCCTTGTTTTTGGCCCAACCATTAAACCGTGTTTGGACAACCTTTTTCCTACAACAGCATCCTTCGTTAAGCCTAGCATCGTATCCCCAACTAACCGTTTGTTCTGATTCCGTATCGTTAACCAAATCACAACATCCCTTCAATTTAGCGATTCCTACTACATCAATGCCTTCTGTTACCATTGGAATTTGAAATTGAACTGATTTGCCACTACTCCATTCATTCAATATATTTTCAGTAATTACCAAATTATCCTTTCCACCATCTTCCTCCCTTGGCATCGCCATCACCAACTCAGCCGCCGGATCTCTGTTTACCAATGACACTATCGAACGGCTCGTACCTGAGATCTCGCATATTTCTGGAAAATATAGTTTATCTATCTCCTCAAATTTACACTCCCATCCAAAACTCTCGTGACCAACCTCTTTAACTAGGACGTCAAATCCACTAGTACCAATTGTGATGTGGATTTACTCGTTAATTCTGTCCATAATGCAAGTGTCAATTTGCACCCGTGCCACACTGAAGGAGAGGCATGATTCCGTGGCTTTGTCACATCCAACAACTTTTTCCCATAGGCTTCCTATCATATTGAAGGTCTCTGTTGACCACGTATGCAAGGGAATACCAAAGCACTCTAACCATACCCTTCGAGTTTCACTACGCTCCTCCTCATCCCATCTCCATACACTATGAAAAAACTTCAGGAGGCTGTTCAATTCGAACGTGTAGGCTTCTTCAGCACTGATTATACTTTCAAACGTCAGAAGTGCTTTGTACGCTCCTAGTTCTCTGACTTCCACCACATGGGGTAAATTCTTACTGATTATGGCCTTCAAGGACTTATAGTCAATTACCTTTGTCGTTCCGCCTATTAAACTCCTCTGTAACCAGTCTAGATTTTCTTTTGCCACCATCACTTCCAGCTTCTTCGTCCACCCATTGTCGTGCGGGTCACCTGGTGATTCCTTCTTCTTTAGCTCCTTCACATTGCTCCTTACAACTTTTTGGTGCACTTCATGTTGAGATTGAATCTTGACTGAATTCTGTGCGTCATTTTCCTCTTGATGTCCCTTCGTAATCTTCACTTCATTCGTGCGTCGATATCTAGCTTCTCCTACTGTGACAATCTTGCCTCGTAATCTCATCCTATTCATTTCCGCAATAGCCTTCATAGCTCCCCCTTCGTTGTATATCGGATGAACGCAAAAATGTACAGTGTTCCATTTTTTTGTTTTCGTGACAAATAGATATCATTTATCCGCCCAGTCCAATTGAACAAATGATGCAGCTCCCTCTTGAAAATATCTTCTGGAAGATGATCTACGAAAATAGAGAATGATTCGTTTTCCAATCGATAATACTCTTCTCTATTCCAAACTCTAGGATCTCTACGAAAAACCTACTTCTACCCCTCTCAGTGTTTTTCACCCCTCTCTCTCACACTCTCCCACTCATCTTAATCTCTCTCAGGTGGCATAGGATTTAAATCTTGAATTTTATAATGGTTGTTACTTCTGATTTTAGCCGTTTTACCAATTTTATACGATGATGATATAGTAATGCTTTTGTTTATTAGCATTTGATGGCTTATAACCTTCTTTCAGGATGTATATTAAAATATTTCTTATTTATAAGGTCTTGTTCTGGATACTTTTTTTTACGGTATTCTCCAACCTAATAGTTCAAGAACTAATTTATTGTGAATCGGAGGTTTATTTAAAAGTTTGCCGTTGGCTAATAAATTGCTGCATACACAAAACAAGATTCGAACTTCCGACGCTTGCCTAAGCGAACTAATGAGTTAACCACTAAACAAATCCGACTTGATTTCTTGAATACTCTTTATTAGTGACTTTTGGATTTTGTTCGTTGTAATTTTTGGACTTTGCTTGCTATAATTTTTTGGTTTTTTATGGTATTCTCAATTTGGCATTAAAAATTAATTTATCGCAGTACTAAATTCTATTTAAAAATTTATCGTTAGCCAATAAATTTTTAAGGTGTTTGCTATGGTACGATGATAAATTTATACGTATCGATACGTTTAAAATATAGACAAATAATAACAATCCACGTGGAATTTATTTTCCATATCAACATTTAATTTTTGTTTTTTTAAATATATATTATATCACCACTTTTACTAATACACCCCTTTAATTAAACAAAAATAAAAAATATTTTTTATTTAATTTTATAAAAAGTCTTAAACATTCTTCTTTTATTTGATTAGACAAAAATATCCTTTTAAATTAACGAAATTTTAGAATTCAATTAATCCTAATTTTATAGTTTTAAATAATTTAAACAACAAAACAAAAACATATTAAAAAAATAAAAAATCAAAAAATTTTTATCTTCTCTAATTTCTCTAATCATTCGTGTCCCCTCTAAACAAAACATATCAAAAAAACAAAAAATCAATAATTTTTCATCTTCTCCAATTAACCCTCTAAAGCAAAATAGTGAAAATCTCAAACCAAAACCCTAGATTCTTTAATCTGCTCTAACTTCTTTCTCATTGCGACTATCGAGTGCTTTCTCGTACAGCTTGAAGAACTGATTTAAGTTGATTGAAGCATTTACATACCCATCAGAGTATGAGTTCATGCCAAAGTGATATTATTTTGAGTTCTCATGTTCAAGCTTCGGTTTGTATAACTTTGTTGTTTTGCTGGCAATTCTTTTTAAGTGTATTTGTTGTTTTTTGCTAGGATCCACATCCGCCACGAAGAATGGAACACCCAGTGAAGATTCCTACTTGTCTTGCATCACATCTGGGAGTGATTAAAATCAAAGGATCTATTGATGTCCATGATGGGTAACAACCAAAGCGATGGCATGAACTCATACTTTGATGGGTATGTAAATGCTTCAACCAACTTAAATCAGTTCTTCAAGCTGTACGAGAAAGCACTCGATAGTCGCAATGAGAAAGAAGTCAGAGCAGATTATGCAGCGGGGAAGAATCTAGGGTTTTGGTTTGGGATTTTTATTGTTTTGTTTTAGAGAGGTAATTGGAGAAGATGAAGAACGATTGATTTTTTGTTTCTTTGATATGTTTTGCTTAGAAGGGGCACGAATGATTAGAGAAATTGGAGAAGACGAAGAAATTTTGATTTTTTGTTTTTTTAATATGTTTTTATTTTGTTGTTTAAATTATTTGAAACTATAAAATTAGGATTAATTGAATTCTAAAATTTCATTAATTTAAAAGGATATTTTTGTCTAATCAAATAAAAGAAGAATATTTAAGATTTTTTATAAAATTAAATAAAAATTATTTTTTTATTTTTGTTTAATTAAAGGGGTGTATTAGTAAAAGTGGTGATATAATATATATTTAAAAAAATAAAAATTAAATATTGATATGGAAAATAAATTCCACGTAAATTGTTATTATTTATCTATATTTTAAACGTATCGGTACGTATAAATTTATCATCGTACCATAGCAAACACTAATTTTTAATACATAAAATAAAATTCGAACTCCGACACCTACTTAAACATTTTGTTATAGTGTTTGGGCCTTGTCCGTAACAACAAATTTAACGGTAATTATCATGAAGTTTATCATCTTATTAGTATGCTCTGGAATCTAGATGTTAATCAAGTCTTCTGATTTTCTTTCCATTTTCCTTTTTTCCCCGAAGACAAAACTAATCGAGCTTCACATTTTCCAAAGACAAGACATAAGATAATGACACTTGTTTGTCTGTTTTTGGTTGCAATTTTATTTTTATTTTTATATTTTAAATATCTCAATGACTTTAATTACTTCTCCATTAACGGGATTTAGTCTCTCCTCTGTGTTCCTTTCTCTTGAAAGGAAGTAAAGGAAGTGTTAAGTAAACAATGATCATTTTAAACAACATAAATAATCATCAATCAAATAAAAATACACTATATTTTAATTTAATGTTATTAATTAAATTTAAGATTAATTTACTCTTTTAACTTTATTAATTCACATTATTCACATATTTATTCAAAAATATTATTAGTTACCTATACTTTTTCAATTAATAATTCTTCCCGACAATTATTGTCGCACTTAGCATCCAAATTCCCATAGCATTCATATTTATCTAGATTTCTCTTGTCTTGCGAAGTGTTTTACACTCACAGCCTTGACTAATTAACCCTGCAATTTTTCCACCATTGACTTGCATTATTATTTATTAGAAATATATTTTTTTATCTGTTTAAA
>NC_029788.2:113773097-113775392 GCF_000816755.2 Arachis ipaensis | reverse complement strand
TAAGACAAAAAAATTATATAAAAAAATAAATAAATTTAAAAAAAATTATATTTAAGAAAATATACAAAATATAATTATTATATATTTTCTCTTATTAATTTAAATTTATGAGTTTATACTTGTGAAAAGAATGATTTCATGACATTATTCGGCACCCACATGCAGTTGTTCATTCCCTCATTATTAATACACAAACAAATTTGGCAATTGGTATGTAGTACTTGTTATTAGCTCCACCATACCATGGGTTTGAACTTCAACTCCCTCAGGCTTCTTGTCTTCATCTTTTCCCTTGTTAGCTTTATCATGAGTTTCCCAACAACTACTAAAGCAAAAGAACTTGATTACCAAGGCCCAAAGTGTTCTGAAGATAGGACCACTTTTAACAGCACCTACCAAGTAAACCTTATGACACTTTTCTCATCCCTATCTTCCAAAGCCATCATCACCATCTTCTACAACGACACCGTCATAGACAACAAAGATACTTCTAGTGCAGTGTATGGACTCTTCATGTGCAGGGGTGATGTACCCTTTGATGTTTGTGGAGACTGCGTTCAAAGCGCAAGCCATGTTCTCTCTGCAGAGTGCACCTTATCCCTATGGGGTATGATCTGGTACGAACAATGCATGGTTCGGTATTCCAACACTCGTTTCTTTTCTGTTCCAGAAACAGAGCCCTTCACTCCCATGTCCAACAACTTCAATGTTTCCATTAATCAAGACATCTTTGTCCCTCTTCTTGCCAACACAATGAACAAAACTGCAGAACAAGCCGCCGTTTCTCTCAACAAGTATGCCACAAAGGAACAAAAGGTAACAAAACTTGAGACGATTTTTACTCTTGCTCAGTGCACCCAGGACCTCTCGGTTGGAGATTGCAGATCTTGTCTTGGATTCGCCGTTGGGCAGATCCATGAATGTTGTAAAGGAAGACGAGGAGGGAGAGTATTGCTCCCCAGCTGTAATGTTCGGTTTGAATTTTACCCCTTCTATCGTCATGGCGTCTCTAAAGCACTTGCTCCTGCTACAAAGTATCCAATCATGGAGTCGAAATATTCGCCAGATCCGGGTTATTTGTCTCACCAATGTTCAAATAATCAACCCACAAACTTACAGAAACGCCTAACGACGCTCCTCTCTGACTTGTCTTCCAAGGCAACAAACTCGAACAACAACGAGTTCTACATGAGCAATGTTAGCAACAACTTGTTTGGCCTCTACTTGTGCCGCGCCGACCTACCGTCTTCTCTCTGCGCAGACTGCATAGTCAACGCCACAAACCGAATCACCTCCGAGTGTCCAACGTCCATGGAGGCTATAATCTGGTACAACCATTGCTTGCTTCGTTACTCCAACCACTCTTTCTTCAGAACAATGGGAACTAATCCAAGATTCAAGATGATGAATGTTACGGACTATGACGATTACAAAAGCTACTACAAGTACGAACTGTGGAGTGCGTTGACGAAGGTGGCGGGAGAAATCTGGGATCGGAGTGACAGATATTACGCAGAGTCCTTTGTGTTGAACGATGTGCAAAGATTGTTCGTGCAGGGGCAGTGCACGAAAGATTTGGCTACTTTGGATTGTAATTACTGTATTCACGATGTGATTGAAACGGCGATTCCGTGGTGTTGTTTGGGAAGCATAGGTGGCAGAGTTTTGTATCCAAGCTGCACTTTGAGATTTGAGTTGTTTCCATTCTATAGGAATGGTACGGACGATCAGCCTCCGTCAACTACAACTACAGGTATGTATAGAGTATTTTACATTCCAATAATGTTATAGAAAAAATTTCAAGTATACCGGGAACACCGGTGTTTCAATTATTTTAATCGTGAATTTTAATTAATATATATTATATATATCTTTTATAAGGAAAAGTCTAGGGGCCAGCAGTTTTGTTGAATTTTGGCCAGCATGTAGCCAGCAGAAAAAGGTGAGTCATTGGATGAAAACTCACATCGATCTCACACCATTAGATCATTATTGATGGCTATTTAATGGCTACCAATCACAAAAGTTGCTGACCCCTAACATTGCTCCTTTTATAATTCAAATTAACGGTTAAATCAACTAAAACACCGATGATGTTTCGGTATACTTAAAATTCTTCCAATGTTATAATACACTTCTGTTATTTCACAGTTGCACGCATGAAGCACTCGCACGCACTCACATCACATGATACAAAATGATAAGGACAGACAACCACTTTAATTTTAAATTTTTATTAGATACGAAAAGTGTGTGTATAATTTTTTATAAATAATAATATATTAATTTTATTAA
>NC_029788.2:113771061-113773033 GCF_000816755.2 Arachis ipaensis | reverse complement strand
TTTATTAGTATGATAAAAATTAATTAAAAAACAAAAAAATTAATTAAATTTTATTAAAAAACAATTTATTCATTTATTATTTTTTTAACTTTAAAAATAGAGTAGTTTCTAAATTAATATGACTAGACAATTAATAGAGATTGGTTTTTATTCCGTTAATAATTATTTATGTTGCGTTTAGAAGGGAGATTAAAATTGAGAAATAGATATTAAAAGACAGATTTTTATTATGTTTGGTATAAAATATATAAAATTGGATTATGTCTTAGTATCATGTTTAGTTTAAGATAAATATAAAAATTGAGGGGTAGATTTGAAATTTAAAAAGTTAAATAAAAATATTTTTATAAAAAAATATTATTAAAATTTCAGTTTTCGTTTCTAGAAATTTCAATCCTTGTGTCTTACTTTTTGAAAATACTGAATGGACTAAAAATTTTATATTTCAAAACTAAAATTTTAGTTCTAGTTTCTAATCACCAAATACAATACTCAATCCTAGTTTTCAGTTCCAGTCGCAACCTAAAATCTATTTAAATGAATGCAATTATGCAAGAAACGTATCTTTAGATTTAATATCTTTGGCGAGTGCTAAACACTGATTTAAAAAATTCGTAAGTTTAAAACTAAAGATTCGTTGTAACTCTAAACTCAAATTCAACACTTTTCAAAATTTAGTAAAAGATGTCACAATTTCAAATCAATAATCAGGAGTTTAGTTTTGAGTCGTTCTCCCTATAAATCACAATCGAATGTATTATTATTGGCTATGAAAAAATTAGGGATTTGATAGCAATTGACGAAAATTTAAATAACAAGAAATTAAAAGAGCAAACAAGGATTAAATAGCAAAGCCATAAGACTAAGAATAATTAAAGTAATTAACTAAGAAATGAAAGTAAATTCAAATGTTAAAAAGATCGATCTTGACAAATATTGAGGGTTTAGGATTACTATCCTTGCCACTAACTACAACATAATTACAAAGAACAAATTCAAAGGAAAGCCAATTAGGCTTAATTAACTTTATTAATCCATAAGTCATAACCAACTTACTAATTGAATTAGTAAAAAATTAGCATTAGCGAAAACAAAATTAATTAATATCTCTGAATTATCAATCAATTTGGATATTAATGACTCAAGTTCACCCAAGTTCCTAGCTCAAGCCCAAAATATAAAATCTACTCTATAAATAAGTCAAACAATTTATCAAACACCTGAAGTGCATAAATATAAAACTTCATAAATTGCAAAAATTAGTAAAATCTACAACTACATCATTCAAGAAAGCAATAATAACATCTCATCAATTAAGTAATAATAAAAGATAAAACATTAAATTCATTAAATGAAAATGAGAATTCAACAAGGATTTAAAGACATAAAATAACAAAATAGAAAAATAATAAAAAATTCTAAGACACTAGAATAGCAAAATAAGAAATCATAAACTAAGAACTACAATTAAACAAACTAAAACAAAAAAGAAAAAAAAATACATAAGAAACTCTTGATTTTAGAGAAAAGTTAAAGCTTTTCTTTTAAAAATTCAAAATTCTAAACCCTTAAAAAAAAAAGAAAAGAAAAATGAGTGTATGATGTGTGTGTCCCTTCATAAATTGCTTCAAATATGACCCCCCCCAAGTTGCAAATTTTGTGTCATTTTAAATGAAGCCCGTGATTAGGGTACGCACGCACATGTGGGTGCATGCACACGCACCTGTGCAGAATTTTTCAACGGTGCATGGGCACCAGATAGAATTGCTTCTTCCTTATTTTCTAGAATTACTTTCTCCTTTTTTTTGGCAAAATTTCTATTTCTGTCTATTTTTTTAAGTTATTTTTGTCTCCTAAATTTTAAACAACTTAAATAAATATATCAAGTCTTTTAAAGACTTAAAAAATATGTTTTAATCAATTAAGCATAATTAAATTTTTTTTTACAAAAACATGCATTTATAAAAAATAT
>NC_029788.2:113749836-113770760 GCF_000816755.2 Arachis ipaensis | reverse complement strand
TAGCTCTCCTCAACCTTTGCGGTCGTCGCCTCTCGCCATCCTCTGTTTCAATGTCACGCTGCTCATCCCCCACTCCAATTTCATCTCTCACACTCAAACACAGTAGAAGCAGACGCAGAGCACAAAACCTCAATCTTCTCTATCATCGATGCGCCGCTCGTCAGGTTTCATCTCGTTGCCGCGCCGCTCGTCAACCCTTCTGTGTCAACACATCGTCTCATTTCTCGCAGTCACTGTTCGCTTCTGCCTCCCTCTCTAGTCGTTGCTGTCACTGCTTGCGCATCGGCGATCTTCTCTTGTCTCCGCTCTGTCTCTCTCTGCCTCCTTCTTCTCTCCTCTAGCACGATTCTCTCTCTCAACCGTGGTGAGTTTTTTTTTAATTTTTTTAGTTATTCAATCATTGTTCTTTAATGTTCTGGTGATTGTTGCTGCTGATGTTGTTTCAACATAACAAAAATGGTTAATTTTAGTTGTTTTCTATTCTATAATTATTGCTAATTTTTTTATTGTTGCTATTTTTTGTGCTTGTTGTTGTTTAAGTTGATTGATACTTGCTATTTAGGTTGATTGATCTTTTCTGATTAATGCTGATTTTTTTTTGTGATATTTTGTGTTGCTAGTTTTTATTTTTGTGATTTGTTGAAGAAGAAGAAGAGCAGAGTTGAAGAATAAGGAATTAGGATTTTAGAAGGGGATTGCTGTTATCTTTTTAATATAAAACGACCTCATTTTAACATAAATCAGTCTAGCTCAGTTTTTCGATGGACGGAAAATACCTTAGGGACTACTATGAGTTTTGGAGTGCAACTTCGAGGATAAATTTGGATAATTATTAACTTTAGGAATCACTTTAAAACTCAAATGCAAATACACTCCTCATTTGTACTTAGGTTTAAAAGTTACATCAACATTGCATTACAATTATGTTAAAATATTATCATCTGGGTAAAGTACTAAATTGGTCCTTTACGTTTGGACGTAACATTGTTTTGGTTCTTAAGGTTTAAAGTGTCCTATTTGAATAAAAAAAAGTTTCATTTAGCTCTAACGTAGTCCCACCGTGAGGTCAAAGTTAAATAATTAACGAAATATCCTACATAACAGTAGTACAAGAACAAGATTGATAATTTGAAGAACAAGTACAAGCTTCAAAGGCACAAAATCAACCGTAGATGCATTAATACATTTATTTATCATTCTCTTTAGTTCTATAGAAAATATTTCATTTAAATTGTAAGAAGAATGATAAATAAATGTATTGATGCATTCACGGTTGATTTTGTGCCTCTAGAGCTTGTACTTGTTCTCCAGATTATCGACCTTATTTTTGTACTGCTGTCATGTAGGACATTTCGTTATTTATTTAATTTTGACCTTACGGTAGGACTACATTGAAGCTAAATAAAACTTTTTAAAATTCAAATAGGACACTTTAAACCTTAAGGACCAAAATAAGATTACGACCAAATGTAGGAGACAAATTTAGTACTGTTCATACCCTGGTCCAGTACTATGGTTTAGGCCCAAGTAAGTCAAAAAAGTCCAATCCAAAGGTTGGCCTTCACCACTTACCCCGACCTCATCTAAAGAGGTCGGGCTTGACATAGGCCCCTCCCCAATGAGGTCGGTTTCGACATAAGCTGGCAGATAACACTTATTCAAATAAGTAACTGCCTCCTAAAATCTCTCATCCACTTCTAGAAGCAATATCTCAACAACCCTAAGATAAAGGGGCGGTTATTCACCTTCAGAAGTAGAGCTACTGTAACGGTGGTTATTGAATCACCACTATAAATACCCTGATACACCCAGGTAAAACTAAGTTTCAATACTTTAAACCTGCTTACCCCCTTGCTAACTTAGGTATCGGAATGTCTTTGCAGGTACCACCCCCATTCTCCAAATACACAACTCGGACGGCAGTTTTCAAACGTGTACAAGTCGGAAACCACCTTTCATTGACGCTTGGGCCAACTTTCAAGCCCAATCCACCTATTTCAGGTTACCTACATAACAAGTACTTTACCCTATGATCTTAAACATGTAAATAAATCAAATCAATATTATTATATCCATTATTTGACCTAATATGTGATTATTTGTTTTGTGACAAGTAGTTAAGTATGATATTAAATATTTGTCTAATAGGAATATTAAGCCCCACTACTAAAAACTTTTTAAGAAAGAAAAGCCAATAAACCCAATTCAACTTTCTAATATCTTGGTGTCTTATAAAAAAAGTCATAACCGCACCGCAAGGCTTGGTTTAGTGGCAATTATGTTTGCCTTGTAAGAAGGTATACCGGGTTTAAATCTCAGCTGAAGTTGGGTGTTGTTTAAAAACCCATACTATTCATGATAGTGTGTGTGAGTGTGTTATGTAAATGTGTGAAACATGAGTGTATTGTCTATGATTGGGGGCTGTCTAATCCGCTTGACAAAAAAAAACCATAACCGAACTTCAAGCGAGCAATGGAGGAAGAGAACGACTTCAACGAGCGAGAGAGGGAGAGGGGTTCAACCGGGTCGGGTTTCTGGATTTTTTCGGGTTGAGCATGGGCTTTTGCTTTGTTTGGGACTGGGCCAGATTGTTGGTTCCATTCTTGACAAAAAAAATCTCTAAAATATCCACACAATCACAGAAATAGATAAAAAAAATAAAAAAAAATCATTAATTAATATCCTAATTAATCTGACTCAATAGTCAGCAACTTTTAACATCAAGCACCTTTCAAATGGGATCTACCGTTCTGTAATCCTAAGGTTTTGTAGGACCTATTGTATAGAATTTGTCTCCATTAATATTTTTGCATAGCATACAATGTTCTTCTAATAACAACATGTGTCTTTCTGCTAGTATAGAAAAAATTTACTTTCTACACAGGAGCACTCACCTTTAAGTTGATGTCCTCACAATTGAGGCGTAATTCAGATGAGAGGTTGCGTTTGATTTGCGTTTATTTTTTGTTTTTATTTTCAGCATTTTTTATTTTTTAGATTTTGTAAAAGAAAAAATGAAAATAGGAGATAAAAATAAAAACAAGATTTTATTATTTTTATTTTTTTTTTCACAAAATTCAAAAAATAGAAAATATTGAAAATGAAAACACAAAATGAAAACACAAATCAAACGCACTCTAATTGTCTCACAAAATACTCCATTCGGGTCCAATTCTCAGTTAAGACTGGACTGTAATTTAAAAACTCTAAATGTGTGAGTGGATGTGTGTAAATAGTGTATTGACAAAAAAATAAAATGTTGATGTCCTCATTTATTTTTTCTTTTATTAACTTTAAAACATATATGAATATGACTTATATATGTTATAAATAATAATTTTTGTATTGTAGTGAAAACTGGTCGATCACGAGCAGTTATCTTGATTATTGTTGTCCCCGTTGTTGCTTTGGTGTTACTCCTCTCTTTTTGTTGCTATTTGTTTCGGAAAAGAGCAAGAAAAAGTTACAATAAGACCATCCTCAGAAAAAATTGTAAGTATCTTGTGGAAAATGAAAAATTCAATATAATTGATAGTTTACAATTTATTTGTAAGCTTAGAGAAATTTGCAAAGTTATTGGATTTAAAATGTTAATAATTTGTTTTGTCTAGTTGGCCATGAAAGTGACACTATAGGGGGCTTGCAATTCAATTTGTCTATAATTGAAGCGGCAACAAATCACTTTTCACAAGAGAACGAGATTGGCAAAGGTGGATTTGGACAAGTTTACAAGGTAGGAGAGAAAATAAAAAAGAGAAAGAGTAGTGCTAGGAGCCAATGGCCTAAGTGTACAATGTGGCTAAATCTTTGGTTTATGAATCAAATGAACATCACCTATACTATGCAGAATAACCATCCGGATACCAGGGATAACCATCCGGATACTTATAAAAAGCTAATTTTGGGTTCACCAAAGATCAAACCCTTGACCTTCTGGATCTAGAATTCTTATACTATGTCCTGAAACCACTCATCCCAAAAGCATAACTTGACAGGACAATGTAACACTAATAATAATATCTCTAATACTTTTCAAACCTTCATTGTACACATTGTACGCTTAGGTCATTGGCTCCCTATACTTTCTCAAAAGAGAAAATCTATTTCTTTCAATTAATTTTAATATTCTTTTTTCTATTATAGTTGATGTGGTTTATATTATATATTTTAGGGTGTTCTTCCTGATGGACGACATATAGCTGTAAAGAGACTTTCAAAAAGTTCTACCCAAGGTGCTACTGAATTCAAAAACGAGGTTTTATTAATAGCCAAACTTCAACATAAAAATCTAGTGGCATTTTTAGGATTTTGTCTTGAAGGACAAGAGAAGATACTTATCTATGAATATGTTCCAAACAAGAGCTTGGATTACTTTCTGTTCGGTTTGTTGCTTTTCCCCTCTTAAACTTCTCTTTAGTTATTTAACTTTCGCATATTTTTGTGATTAATTTGCATTATATATTTTGAACTATATTTGAAGTATCTAGTTGTCTAATATGTATTAATATATATTCACTAAAAATTTTGTAGATCCTCATTCCGAGAAGTTGTTAAATTGGTTTGAACGCTACAATATTATAGATGGAATTGCTCAAGGAATTCTTTATTTACATGAATATTCTCGTCTCAAAGTTATTCATCGTGATCTTAAACCTAGTAATATATTACTAGATGAAAATATGAATCCTAAAATTTCAGACTTTGGTCTTGCTCGAATCATAGATCAACAACAAGGATCTGCATCTAGAGTTGTTGGAACACTGTAAGTCGCCTTTCTATACTTTCCTATATATAACGTATACATGGAAAGTTTAAGCATGTCATGATACATTCTTTCTAATTTTATAGGGGTTATATGTCTCCTGAATACGCAATGCAAGGAAAATTTTTTGAAAAGTCAGATATTTTCAGTTTTGGAGTCATGATTCTCGAAATTATTACAGGAAAAAAGAATGTAGGTTCCAATGTATCATACCGTATTGCAGAGGGTCTTCTAAGCTTAGTAAGTGAAATAATCTAATATATAAATTCTTCAACGTAACACAACCCTGTCCCTTTTATGCAAGTCTAAAAAAAGTATGTTTTTTGTTCGTAACCTTTATAATTTTTTTTAAAAATATTCTTAATATTTAATATCATTCAATTTTGTCCCCAATAATTTTTGTTTATGCCAAAATTATCTTTGGACGTTAATCATATTTAAAATATTAGGATAAAATTAAAAACATTCAAAAATAACTTGACACAAATTCTAAATGTTAGAAATAAAATCAAATAAATCGAAAACGTTAGAGATAAGATTAAATGAAATTAAACATTAGAGTATTTTTGAAAAGAAAATACAAAAAGTATATTTACTTTAATGATTCTATTAACTATTAAGTTGATAAATTGGTTACAGGTATGGAGACAATTTTGCAACCAAAGACCATTATCTGTATTGGACCCAAAAATGAAAGAAAATTGTTCTGAATTTGAAGTTATAAGGTGCATTCAGATTGGTTTATTGTGTGTTCAAGAAAATCCAGACGAAAGACCTACAATAGCAACAATTGTGTCATATCTTAGTAATATCTCACTTGAATTGCCTTCTCCACGAGAACCAGCATTTTTCTTGCATGCTAAAATGGATCCAACAAAAACAATTGCTGGCGAGTCATCAAGTTCTTTCTCTGTTAATGAGATGTCTGAAAGTACCTTTCTTCCCAGATAGGAACCAATTTATATATAATATATATGATGGTGTATAATAAAATTTCAATGGGTCATTTTGATGGTTGAGAGATAATGGAGTTACACATATATGTTATCAAAATTTGAATGCATGTGTTGGTCTCTATATATCTGCCATCTCTTGTTTATTTGGACTTTAGAGATATAATTGTGAGAAATTATTGTATGCTTGTTGAATATCTTGGATGTGTTCAAAAGCAATATTTGGGCCAAACTATGTTACGTAGGTCATAAGAAAAAAAAAAATAATCAAAAGGGGTGTCTAACTTAACCTTGAAAATCTTCTAGCATTGTTCTGAGCTCGAGGGGTTAATTATCCACAAAATGACAAAAATTCTTTCAAAAGATATAAGATATTTGTGGAATAATCTATTATGAATAAAATTGATAAACAACTCTTAAATTTTATTATCTATTAACTATTTTGGCAAGTATCTTATATATTTTTTGGGATTTTTTTTGAAATTTTATTTTTTGAAGTTCTTTTTATCATAAAGAAATCTTGTAAGATCTAATATAGAGGTTAATGGAGTCGTGAAAAATTATATAATGAAGTGATTAATACTATACAAAGAAGAAAATTATTTTATTTTATCATGTAATAAATATTTCTACAAATATACGTGAATCGAATGAAATCGAATATAAACAAATTTTTTATAAGATCAGCATGTAATTTTGAGTATATAAATAGTTTTTGATAACAACTCACTATAGAGACAATATGACAATGGTGTCATTTTGCTGGTTTATTAAGAAAATGTTTAATTATTCTGCAGGTCTCTATAGTTTTACCGAATTTTCAATTAGGTCCCTATACTTTTTTTCTTTTCAACTGAGTCCATAGACGTTAATTTTTTTTTCAATTTAGTTCCTGCCGTGACAAAATCGTTTGAGATAACAGAATATTCTGTTCAAAAATCGAAAATTTTGTTCAAAATCGAATATTCTCCTAATTAGATTAGAATTACTAATTAAATCCACCCCATTTTTTTAAAATACCAAAACTAACCCTTAGCATTTTGTCCTAAAAGTGAGAACTCTAGCCAACGCTTGTTCTCTGAAGTCAGTGGCGTTTCTCCTCCGTTCGTTGGTGTCGTCGTCCATCTGCGTCGTTGTCGTCGTCCATCGTCCTTGGTCTGTGCTGGGCTAGTCGTGCGTCTGCTCTGCTCTGCTCTGCTTCGCGCTGGTGGTGTGTCGCTTCCGTCGCGTTCCCTCGTTGTGGATCGCCGCGCCGTGCATCGCATCGCCGCACCACGCTTTGCCTGGCCGCACCTCACCTTGCTGCTCTACTCTTCGGGTATCGATGCTAAGGTAGAATCTTCAACAAACGCCCTATTCTAATCTTAGGTTCAGTGGGGAACTATGGAGCTTATTTGGCTGATGGGTTAGAGAACAGGTGAGATTTTCAAAGGACTAATATCAAGTATTTAAGAATTAGCTGTAATTGCTGTTTACTTGTGGTGTTTGTTATATTTTCTTATCTTTTGTGTAGCCAGTTAATTGATCAACATAGTTAATGATATTCTAGATATGATGATATTCCAACCTTGCTTCTTCATCTTGGCGTCCCATTTTAATCTCTTGGTTTTTGAAAGGGGACAGTTTGTGAGGTTGTGCGAAATGAGTTTATATGTCAATTTTACATGCATATATAGTTTTGAGCTTTTTCTGCATATAAACATTTTAATCTTACCATTATTGAACGTATTGAACCTTTTGAACCACTAGTTTCTATAACATCCATCTTAATATGAGCTTGTTATGACAAAATAAACTTTGGCAAATTTGTTTACTCCAAGAAAAATGTAAAAAAGAATGTGATGAAGAGAGTTGAACTTGAGGGAGAATTGATTGACTGAGATTGGGAATAAGGGGAAACTGAATGTTTTAGGGGTATTCTATTCGTATTGTGTTGTTTTTTTTTTCAGTTTTAATTAGTTGTTTTCAGCTCCTATCTCTCAAGCTGTGAATTCTTAAGTTGTGTGAATTTGTAGTTCAGTTTCAATTTTGTTGAATTGTTTGCAACTTCTGTTTGTTTCTCAAATTGTGAATTTGTTCTTCATTTCTGCTTTACTTTTAGAGTTTTTCATTTTTATCACCAATTGTTCAAATTTGGTGGTTGGAGAGACTGCAGTGATTGCCACCACAGACTACCACGATTGGAAACCTGGGGAGGTTGGTAGGTGGGATGGAAAAGCCTTCTAAGCATGAGGATGTCTCCGAGGAGTCAATGGATTTTGGAGAAAAAGAAAGGGAATTTTATGAAAGATGAATGCTTCAAAGTTCAGATGGATTTAGGAGGAAAAGAAGCAAAATTTTATTGCAGAGTTTGTAATATAATTAGATTATAGATGTGGATTGAGAGCTTAGTTGGCTTTGAAAATCTAAGGTTACATATTGGTTTATTATGTGTACAAGAAGATGCAGTAGATCGGTCAACAATATCCACAGTGGTTGTTATGCTAGCAAGTGAGACAATGACACTTCCTATTCCTAATCATTCTGCATTTTCAGTTGGAAGAAAGATCAAAGAAGAGCCAACATCAAATGCTTTTGATAAGGATCCTTTGGTCAATGAAGTATCAATTTCAAATATTCTACCTAGATAATCAGTATAAGTGTTCTATTTTGAAATTGTTCGAATTGTATAAGTAAATCATGTCTTTCATTTTGAATCATTGTTGTTTAAATTTGTTATAGTGTAGTAGATTCTACTCATCATTCAAATATATAGTCATAATTTCTTCTTTTTTAGTTGATTGAGTATGTTATATCTATTTGTTTAATAAAAATTTGAGCTATTCTAGGTGAAAACCGATCCATTGATTAAATGTTGTAGTTATTGAACTATGTTGAGATTTGAGAAGTGATTTTGTAAATTCCTAATATGGCTAATAAGGCCATGGTGCTATGTTTTATACTGAGATCAAAATTTTGGCTGCTACTGCAGTATGATATAAAAAGAAGCTGCAAACAGATAAAATGGATTTTTGGTACAATTTGTATATAAATAATCAAAAAGAATAATAATGACAAAATAAAAGGAATTATATGAATATCTTTCATTGATTATTTATAGTTTCACCGAATTTTCAATTAAGTCCCTATACTTTTTTTTCAATTGAGTTCCTAAGGGTATACAAGTAATTTCACAATTTACTAACATTTTTTTGACGTTTAATGTTAATAGGGACTAAATTGAAACAAAAAATAATGTATATGGACCCAATTGAAAAGAAAAAAGTATAGGGACTTAATTGAAAATTCGGTGAAACTATAAGGACCTGTAGAATAATTAAACCTTAAGAAAACTCAATGGCTTACCCTTTTTTTAACCTTTAACAACATGTTAGCAAGTGATAATAGTTTTTTTTTTTAAAAATAAAAGTTACACTTTGTTTATTATTACTAAAATTGTTTAATTGTTACCGCTCTTGATGTTGTTATTATTGTTGTTTTTTTTTTTTCTCTTTTTTTTCCCTCATCCTCTTTTATTATGATTACCATCGTCTTCGTTTTCTTCTTTTTCTTATAAATGTTCAAAAAACTAGAGTACAGAAATTTTGATGCATAACACATAAATTTTGGTGCGCAGCACACAAATTTTAGTATATAGCACAAAAATTTTTAACATTGACACTCAACCAATGAAATACGCAAACGCATAAATTTTTGTGAACAAAACGAAAATTTTGTTGCATAGCATAGAATTTTTTATATGCGCATAGAAATTTTTGAAGGACTACATACCCAAAATATTGACTCACCCAACTAACAAAATATATTCGCAGCAAAAATTTGTGCTATGTGCAAAGATTTGTGTGCTATGTGCAAAAATATGTTTGCTATGCGTAAAAATTTGTATGCTATATCGATAAGTTTGTGTTATGTGTAAAATTTTGTGTGTTATGCTTCGAAAATTTATGTGCTATATCAATAAGTTTTTGTGCTATCCAACAAAAATTTGTGTGCTGCAGAAAGCGTAAAAAAGGAGTAGTGACTTATGCACGCATTTTTTTCTCGCTGACACTGCAAGAAAAAATCTGAGTACCGTCAGATTTACTGTCGAAAAATGAATAAAATTCGATGGTATAAACCTAGCCAAATCAGTTACCGTCGAATTTTTTCGTCCGACGGTAATTATTGTTGGATTCTGCGATGGATTACCTGCCCGAAAAACTAGCCGGTTACCGGTGAATTTTTCTAACGGTTATGTTGGCACCACAATGTCTTGTTTCCCGCACTATTACCGATGGCAATCTCAATTTTTTAAAAAAAAAAATTGTGACGAAATTTTTTTAATTTTAATTTTATTTTTATTTAAATTTATTTTTCACACAATTAGTCGTCATTTTATAAATAATAGAAACCAAATTATGTAATGTTAAATATCAAATGTTCAAATAAATACAATGAAACAGTAAAACAAAGCGTTAATTATTAAAGATCTTGGTAGTCGTCGTCGTCTCGTTCTCGTTGTCCTGCTGAGGCGGCGCAGAAGATGGTAATGTCTGTGTCCCACCAGCAGCACTGCTGCAACCAGCATGGCCGATGCCAGCGGCGCGCATCTGAGCCTCCATTCGCTGAAGCTGCTCTAGCTATTTCCTCCACTCTAGCCTAAGGTCATCCGTATTCGTCACGCGTGTGAGGATCTCTTGATACCTCTCCCGAGTCTCGGTCAGCTCCCGAGCCTGGTCGTGAAGGCTCTAGGTGAGCTCCTGCACCTGCAGCCTCAAACAAAACTTCAGAAGCAAATAACCATAATATATAGAGATTTTTTTAGAAATTTCGACAAAGTTTCATCTATAACAGGAATGCACCACAAACTCTATCCATCAAAATTTAACTTAAAAATCACCAATCGTCAATAATCATTGAACAATAGGCAATAATCAGATACTTTTAGTAATTCAATAATTAGGATATATCAAACACTTTTAGCAATTCAAACCTACAACCCTAAATCCACTAAAACTAGAATCAACTATCAAGAATCATTAATCACGATATATCAAACACTTTCAGCAGTTCAAACCTAAAATCCTAATTCCACCAAATTAGAATCAATGATCAGACATTTTTAGCATATAAAAGACTTAAAGTAGTACTTTCGCCGTTCCGCCATCAGGCCAAATCATTAACCATACGATGGGGGTTCCATGAGAGCATTCCGGAGCCATGGTGTCTGTCGCTAGAGGCGGTGTCATCGAGACATTGGGCTGCTGAGCGGATGGAGGCAGCAGCGTCGCTGTAGACGCAGGGACATAGTTAGGGTTAGGGACCATGATGAACGGGTGTCTGTCGCTAGAGGCGGTGTCATCGAGACATTGGGCTGCTGAGCGGATGGAGGCGGCGGCGTCGCTGTAGACGCAGGGACATAGTTAGGGTTAGGGACCATGATGAACGGTTGGTTTGATGCATCCACAACCTGTGACGTCATTGGGGTAGTTAGAGTAAAGGGAGAAGATCTAGAATTCCCAGAGATACCAGCAGAAACCCTCCATCTACCATGACCACGACCCCGATCCACAACACCTCTACCTGTCGTCATGTCTGCAAAGAGCCTACCAATTAAAAATGTGCTAAACATGTTCACAACAACATTCAAAATGATTAATCAAAATAAACTACGTTAAAATTAGTTCAGAAATCAAACAAAGAGAACTAAATCAACAATAATTAGAAATTCTGAATAACAAATCAACCTTATAAATTATAATAGCTAGTTTAGAACAAATCAACAATAACCAAAACATATTTTAATTAGATTAAGAATAAATCAAAACTAAATAAGGAACAGAAATAAGAACATATTCTAATTAAAATTGAAACTAAACAAGTTTAGTACCTTAAATTCAGAATTTTTGAAAATCCTAAGTTAAAAACAAGTTCACTATCCTAAGTTCAGAACTAAATAAAGAACACAAATCCACCAATGTTCTAATTAAAATAGAAACTATACAAGTACAGTACCCTAAGTTTAGAACTAAATAAGGAACACAAATTAGAACACATTCTAATTAAAATTGAAACTAAACAAGTTTAGTACCCTAAGTTCAAAACTAAATAAGGAACAGAAATCAGAATATGTTCTAATTAAAATTGAAATAACCCTAAGTTCAATATCATAAGTTCAGAATTTTAGAAAATCATAAATTTAAAATAAGTTCAGTACCCTAAGTTCAAAATTAAATAATCAACAATAGTTAGAAGTTTCAAAACAGCCAATAAACTTAATAAATTATATCAACAAATCAGAATTCTAGAAAATCCTAACATTAGAAACATTACCTGAAGAAGAGACCAAAAGGTGAGAAGAAGAATCGGCATCAGCGGCGACAGCAGTGGCAACGTAGATGTCGGCAGAAGCAGCGGCGTTGGCGTACGACAGAAGCAGCAGCATTGGAATTGGCGGCAGTAGCAGTAGCAGCTCCTTCAGCGTCCGGTAGCTACAACGGTGACAGCGAAAGAAGACTGACTCCTGGAAATGAGGGGGCTATCGGGGATATGAGAGGGGCATAGAGAGTGTGAAGTGAGAGGGTTAGAGAGAGAGAGAGAGAGAGATGGATTCGAATGAAGGAGAAGAGGGTCCGCGCTTTAATTTTACGGAATAGTTAATGTCGAATTTTTTCGACGGTCAATTAACCGAAATGCAGCGTTTCACTAATTGGGTTTACCATCAGATTTTTTCGACGATAAATCTGACCCTAAAGGACGCGCCAATCTCTTTTTGTTTCTCTCCAATTATTACCGGCGAATTTACCGTCGAAAACGTAAATCTGCCGGTAATTATTTAACCTTACGAATTTGACGCCTTTACTGTCGGTAAATCTACTGCTACTTTGAGACCCTAATTGCAACAATAAATTTTGCATCAACTTAGTTGGATTTGATTACAAAAAGACTTGTACGCGTACTATCACTCTTAATTAAAATGGCTGGATTGTATTGGAAATTAAAATTTTGTTTTTTATTTTGATATTAAAAGGACCATAATAACTTTTAGAAGGTATTTTTTAAATAAATATTTTAATTATTTTATTTATGAAAGAGGTATTTTGGACACTATTTACGATTTTAGGTTGTATCTCGTTTACAGTGCAAACAAAATGATTATATACGTATTTTTTTTACACTGTAAATAAGATAAGACACAAGTTATTTGGTTTTATCTTGTTTGCAAATGAGATATATGAAATTTGAAAAAATACACATATCTCGTTTATAGTGTATTATTATAAAAAAAAATTACGATTAAAGTAATATTAATTTAATTTATGTTTTAAGTTAATCCAATTTTTTAGGGTGCAGTTGCAAATATCTTGAATAGGTTATATTACATATTTTAATATAATTTAATTTTATACAACACTTTAAATTTGATTTTTTTTAATCCAATTAGTACTAAAAGATAAAAAGGTTGGTGGAAGAGATAAAAAACGAAGGATATATTTAAACAATTAATACTAAAAAGATAAGTGGTTTTTATTTACCCCACTCTTTTAAAACAAGCTGTCATCTCTTCTCTCTTTTTCTTTTTTATTTATCCCCATCAATCTCACGTTTTTTTTTTTAAATTAGTAACTTCTCGTCTTTCAATTTTTAGGAGTAACCACAATTACCGCAATTATCTCTCCCCATTCTTTTTTTGTGTTATTTGTCCTCATCAAGCTCACGCTTCTTTTTATTTAGTAACTTCTCATCTTTCAATTTTTAGAAGTTGGCACAACTACCGTATTCCTTTTCATTATGGAATTTGAACACGTAGAAGTTCTTTTTTTCTTCTATTTTCAAATTTAAATAAATTTAATTCGATCTATAATTTAGTATAATTTTTTTATGTATTTTTTTTAATACTAATTCAAATGTATTGATTTCTAAGAAAATTATGTTCTGATTTCAAATGTTCTGGTTTCAAATGTACAGTTTTAAATCACTAGTTTTAAATAATTAGAGAGATATAATTCATGTATTCCAAATTAAATTGAAAGAAGCATGAGAATGACGGGGATAAATAAAATTGAAAAAGAGTGGAAAAAGATAACCGCTTATTTTACAAGGGTGGGATAAATAGAAATAACTTGTTTTTTAGTACTAATTACTCAAACATATTTGTTTTATCGATTTTTAGCAAATCGAAAGTGGTTCGATATCCAGTGGTCTGGGAGCGAAACCTACTCCTCTGTGAGTACTAGTTCCCTAAAGTGCATCAAAGGACCTTTTTGATTGAACAAAATTAAAGAAAATCTGAAAGATAAACAAAATAGACTTTGAAAATAAATTGACTGAAAATTTGAAATAAATTGCATTGAATTTAAATGAAACAATAGAATGCCTTCGATTAGATCAACGGACTTTTGAAATTGAAAGTAAAGTACTGAAACGTAAAATTTAACAAGAAAACTAAATGTTGCTTGAAAGGTAAATTTGCAAGAAAAGTAAATGTTACAGAAAATATAAATGAAAATTAAAAACATGGAAGGAACCCTATAGAAAAATGACTCGAACGTAGACTCAGAAAGTCTCTGAGATGTGAGTGTCCTTGAGTGTTTTTCTGAAGTAAAGTTCCAACCCTTTCTTCATCAATCTTTCATCTATTTATAAAAAATTCTGACCAATCAAATTCAAGAATAACTTCCACGTATGCTAGTCTTTGAATAACCGTTTCACTCTTTATGTGTAACATGTGTAACCGCAAAAATCATCTTCGAATTACCTTCCTTCTTCGACTGAGTGTATCGACTAGCTCCTGTTTTTTATTCCTCGACAAATCTTTCTCGATACAATCCTTCATTCTTCGAAATAGAAATCCATTATATTTCGAGCTCAATATTTCTCAAAACAAAATATTTTCCATCAACAAATTGCCTCCTTAGGATTAATGTGTTTTTTCGATATCATCTAATGATGAAACACTTATTCCTATTTCATTTAAATTTGTCATTATAATAAATAAATTTGATTTTAAATGAAATTTATTAACCTCATTTATTCATGCCCACTACAGCACGTTCCCCAGTACTGACTATTTTTCTTTCTCCTGCTTTGCCTTCTTAAAGAAGTTTTCAAATTAAATTTGAAAAAAATACGAAACAGCAACATTATTTGCCTCCTTTATTTTCTTTTGAGAGAATTCTTACCATCACTTAACGTTAACCTTCCGTCTCTTAACTTCCACCTTTTTTCCCAAAAATTTAACTTTACCAATCCTTTCTGAGTTCTCTTGTGCGAATTCTCCCCTCTGTAACCAAATCGATCATTAAGAGTTTCTTCACATACTCATCAATGGATTTTTCCTCTGTTCTAAATCTTTGTCTGCTCAAGACAAGGGCAAAGGCCTGGTGCGTGGCAGAAATTAGACCAATTAAGAGATTGTGATATAAGAACAGTGTTACGAGTATAGCTCTTAACCAGCAAAAATCCGCCGCATCAATTTAGAAAGGTTGTCACAAAAGTTTAGAATAAAAATACTGGGAGTATTAGTCTCAGGTCATCTCCCAGCGAGTTGTTAGAAAGGGTGCTAAGTTATTAATCAGGAGTTTCCAAGAATTTTGAGAGTTGAATAACAGAAAATAAACAATTGTAATTTAGTGCAATGAAAATAAAAAAAGGAATTTATATTATTCAGAATAAAAAGCCTTGACTGGGAGAATGATTAATTGGAAGTTCTGTCCTTGTTGGAATTCTCTCAAGTGTAGTATAAAGAAGTTGTTATTTTCACTTAGTTAACCCTTACTAAATAAAGGAAAGTCAAGTGATTGAGCTAACTTTTATTCGCAAATCCTAGTCCTCTCCCTTGGGAAGGTCTAGCGTTAGTAAATACAGAATTGGCCAACAACTTCCAATTTAACTAACCACTTGAGCTTTCCAACTCAAGTGTCTCCTCTTAATCAACTCCCATGTCAAGTAGGGAATCTACTCTATTAACATGGATATCATCTTCGTTATTGGAAGTTTGGAATAGAAAAGAGACATAATAATGTAAATAAAATAGGAATTCAAAATTAATTAAAAGTAAAAGTAATCATTTGCATTAACAATCCATGAAAATAATCCAATTACCACTCTAAACAAGAATTAAGAATATGGAATAAATAAATAAAAGAGTAAGAAAACAAACTAGAATAGTATCTTCAACGGAGGTGATGACTTTTCAATATCCAAAAGCGAAAGCATAAAACTAATAAACTATGAAAGTGAACAAAACCTAGAGGGAGAGTAATTTTCTCTAGATTCAGATCTAAAAACCTAAAAATTATCCTAATGAGAATGTGTGAATGTGTCCTAAGTCTCTGCACATTTCCTGGCTCTATTATGTGTTTCTGGGCCAAAAACTGGGTCAAAACTTGACCCGAAATTGCCCCCAGCGTTTTCTTTTATTTCTGCAGATCGCGCTTGTCACGCGTACGCGTCAGTCACGCGTGCGCGTCATTTGGCGAATTTCCTTGTCACGCGTACGCGTCGTCCATGCGTTCACGTCTTTTGTGCAGACTCCAATCCACGCGTACGCGTCAGGCACGTGCACGCGTCACTGCAATTTTCTTCATATCGCGCGTATGCGTGAGCCATGCATGCGCGTTGATGCTCGCTGGTCATCTCTTTAGTTTCTTGTGTTTCTTCCATTTTTGCAAGCTTCCTCTCCATTCTCTAAGCCATTCCTGCCCTATAAAGCCTGAAACACTTAACACACATATCACGGCATCGAATGGTATAAAGGAGAATTAAAATATACAAATTAAGATCTCTAGGAAGCAAGTTTTCAACCATAGAATAAAACTAGGAAGGGATTGTAAAATCATGCAAATCATATGAATAAGTGGGTGAAGACTTGATGAAACCACTCAATTAAACACAAGATAAATAATAAAATAGTGGTTTATCAAGGCCCCGCAACCGAAACCTTTGAACAACCTGATTTGCAGGTTTTGAATCAATTCAATGATGTTATCATTGAAGATCCTAAGAATCTTCCTAAAGATAAAAGGATTCTTATCCCTTTCACTGCCGAAGAGGAGACTTGCTGTTTCATTGGCCCCATACAAACTCTGGAGTGCACAAAAAAGAATGTCCATTTCTTTCCAAGTGCCGAAGGAGAAGATTTGCTCATCAAGCAAGAACTTTTCATTGCCCCCTTCATCGATCCCAAGGCGTCGATTTTCTTGCCTGGTATCAACACATCGAACCATCAAACGGTAACATTTGGAGGGCACAAGGTATCTATGACCTTCTTTGTCTCTCTCACTTCACACCCACTACACACCACTCGATGATCGGGGCTACACTGTGCTTTTGGCATAAAACAACCAATAATTTTCACCTTCTTTGTAGCATGGTGGGGCCCACACTGTTTGATGTTGCCGCCATTACTGGACTGCCGACAAACTATCCCGAGGCATCATTCGACATAAAGCCAACTAGATCCTATCAAATAGTTCAAAAGAACTCTTATGGTGATTTCATTAATTACCACATGGGCCATGGAAATGACCCTGTCACCGATAAAGAAAGCATTGCTTTCTTATATTACTGGTTGAATGCTATTGTTTTCTGCTCAAGGACCGTTCAGATGCAAAAATTGTTCCTCCCATTGGCTGCCTTACTATATGAAGGTCACAAGTTTAACTTGGCCAAATTGATATTGGGAAATTTGTATAATGAATTAGGGCATTTGGTTGACTATCTTCGAAGCAGGTCTTCGATCAATGTGGGTGGCTGATAAACCCCAATTTTGTGGTTTATCTTATGCTTAATTTGGGGGATTTTATCACCTTTTCCCACATTTATTCAATGAAATAGCATGGTTTTGCAATTCTCCCTTGATTTGTGCTTAAATGTGAAAACATACTTTTTAGGCCCTTAAATTGGTGATTTTAATCCACTTTAATTTCATTCAATACCTTGATGTGTTTTTTGAGTGATTTCATGTTCATAAGGCAAGTATTGGATGGAAGAAGTGAGGAAAAAAGCATGCAAAGTGGGAGAACTCATGAAGAAATGAAGGAACCGTAAAATTGTCAAGCCGACCTCTTCGCACTCAAACAACCATAACTTGAGCTACAGAGGTCCAAATGAGGCGGTTCCAGTTGCGTTGGAAAGCTAAAATTCGGGGCTTAGAAATGATATAAAATCTGCCATATGTTACTCTGCACCCAGGGGCGCGCACGCGCACTTTGCGCGCGCGCGCCGATTCTGCCGTGGCCCACTAAGGTGAAATCGCCCCCAGCGATTTCTGAAGCACTTTGGGCCCAACCCAACTCATTTCTAATGCTATTTCATGCAGAATTCAAGTTTGGGCAAAGGGGGGAGCAATTAGTTTAGCCAATATGAGCCTTTAGTTAGATTTCTAGATAGAGAAGCTCCCTCTTCTCTCTAGAATTAGGTTAGGTTAATTTTCATCTTAGATCTAGGTTTAATTCATGCTTTGATTTACTTTTCCTTTGCAATTTCTTGTTCATATACTCTTCCTCTCTCTAATTTTTCATTTCATTCTTGTAATTGCTTACTTTGTTGTTGATACACTTTTGTTCTTCCATTTTCCTTTAATGCAATTTATGATTCATGTTCCTTTATTGTTGATTTGATTTGTTGTTGTTTAATTCCTTGCAATTGAGTAGTGTAGATTTACTTTTCTTGCTATTTTACTATGCTTCCCTTTTATGCCTACCAAGTGTTTGACAAAATGCTTGGTAGGATGTTAGAGTAGATTTTGAGCATTCTTGGCTTGGAAAGAGGAATTGGGCAATCTTGAGTCATGAAAACCCAACTTATGTTGGCAATCTAGAGTTGTTAGCTAGTATTGTTTCCATTGACGCTAACCTTTTGCTAATTTAATTAGTAAGTTGATTAGGACTTTTGGATTGAGATTAGCTAGTCTCGTTAGACTTTCTCCCTATTTGTTGGAGATGACGTAATGAGATAAATTCTTGTTTATATTTGTGACATGATTAATTAGTCTTGTTTGACATTCTCCCGATGTGTGAGTTAACTAAATAAGGTGAATTATTCATTGCATGACTAGGATAGAAAGCTTATGATCTCAACCCTTGCCATGAATGTCTCTCTTTATTAATTGCTTCCTTTAATTGCTTTCTTTACTTTTCTTGTCATTTACTTTCTTTCCCAATTATCAACCAAACCCTCCTTGATCTTCATAGCCAATAATTAAACACTTCATTGCAACTCCTTGTGAGACGACCCGGAGTCCAAATACTCCGGTTAAATTTCATTGGGGATTGTTATTCGTGACAACCAATATTTTTGCATGTGAGGATTCTTTGTTGGTGTAGAACTATACTTGCAACGAGAATTCATCCAATTGAGGAAATTATATATCAACAAAAGTTCACGCATCAAAATGGCGCCGTTGCCGGAGAGTTGCAATGGTGTTATGTTATTGGTTATTGTATACATGTGAATATTGTGAATATGTTTGCTTTTGTTAGTTCTTGCTAGTTTTAGGATTTGGTTTTCTTTGTTTCTTATTTGATTTTATTTTTCCTCTCTCTTGCTATCATGAATTCTCACTTTGGCTATGAGTGTGATTACAATTATGTTGTAGGAAATGAGAACTTCAATGAAGATGTGCATCAAGGATGGGATGAACAAAGGTGGGAGGAGCCATATGTATATGATCAATCCTCATGGCAACAACCTCCACCAATGAACTATGAAGAATAGCCATTCTATGATGCATGCCAATCCAATGGCTATGGTGAATCCCCTTGTGACTTTCAAGAACCACCACCATATGCCTATGAGCCATATCCTCAACATAGCCCTCAACCATACTCACAAGCCCCTTCTTACCAACTATCTTCATATGACCCTAATCCATATCCATCCTACCAACAACCATATGAGCCATATGAGCCACACATAGAGCCACCACCATTCCAACATCAACATTTTCAAGAGCCACCCCCTCCATATTATTACCAAGATGAACCACCTCCAATGTATGAAAATTTTCAACCACAAGATGAATACCACTTTCCACCACAACCTCCCATGGAAGAACACTCATGTCCTTCAATCCAAGAGTCATATGATCCTACTCATGATATCCAAGAAGAACAAGAGTCAAGGGATCGTTTCAAGGAGACATTGGATCAATTTCAAGCAACCATGGAGTGTTTTGTGCAACAAATAGAAAGAATGGGAAATATTGAACCACCACAACCCTACCAAGAAGAACCACCTTCCAACTATAATACCTTTCCCTCAAACAATGAACCCTCTCTTCCACCATCACCTCCCGATGAAGCCTCTATGCTAGAATTAAGGGATCTTGAATCTCATATCTTAATACAACAAGAGGAGGATGAAAATAATTTTGAGGAGTTAAGAGTAAAAATGGCTATCATGGTAGAAGCCATTAGCAACATAGTCTCATCCCACCTAAGCCTATGTGATCAAGGCACTTCCATTGTGGAATGTGGAGAAGCAACCAAGGAGCTTAGCGAGGGAGTGAACTTGAAGCTCCAAGGTGAAGAAGAGGAGTTAAAGCAAGAAATGCAACAATAGGAGGAGGTAGGGATTATTGAACAAGGGGAAGAAGTGGTTGAAGACTTAGGAGATGCGAAACCACCTTGGGAGTCTAGGATTGAAGAAAACCTGATGAGCGGATAATTTATACGCTTTTTAACATTGTTTTTAGTATGTTTTTAGTAGGATCTAGTTACTTTTAGGGATGTTTTCATTAGTTTTTATGTTAAATTCACATTTCTGGACTTTACTATGAGTTTGTGTATTTTTCTGTGATTTCAGGTATTTTCTGGCTGAAATTGAGGGACTTGAGCAGAAATTAGATTCAGAGGTTGAAGAAGGACTGCTGATGCTGTTGGATTCTGACCTCCCTGCACTCAAAGTGGATTTTCTGGAGCTACATAACTCAAAATGGAGCGCTTCCAATTGCGTTGGAAAGTAGACATCTAGGGCTTTCCAGAAATATATAATAGTCCATACTTTGGCTAAGAATAGATGACGCAAACTGGCGTTCAACGCCAGCTTTCTGCCCAAACCTGGCGTCCAGCGCCAGAAAAGAAGCCAAAACCAGAGTTGAACGCCCAAACTAGCACAGAAACTGGCGTTCAACTCCACAAATAGCCTCTGCACGTGAAAAGTTAAAGCTCAGCCCAAGCACACACCAAGTGGGCCCCGAAAGTGGATTTATGCATCAATTACTTACT
>NC_029788.2:113747010-113749823 GCF_000816755.2 Arachis ipaensis | reverse complement strand
GCGATTGCTGGGCGTAGTGACAGACGCAAAAGGATAGTAAATCCTATTCTAGCATGATCGAGAACCGACAGATGAATAGCCATGCCGTGACAGGGTGCGTTGACCATTTTCACTGAGAGGATAAGATGAAGCCATTAACAAGGGTGATGCCTCCAGACGATTAGCCGTGTCGTGACAGGGCATTTGGATCATTTTCCCGAGAGAAGACCGAAAATAGCCATTGACAATGGTGATGTATCACATAAAGCCAGCCATGGAAAGGAGTAAGACTGATTGGATGAAGATAGCAGGAAAGCAGAGGTTCAGAGGAACGAAAGCATCTCCATTCGCTTATCTGAAATTCTCACCAATGATATACATAAGTATTTCTATCCCTATTTTATTATATTATTTTCGAAAACTCCATAACCATTTGATATCCGCCTGACTGAGATTTACAAGGTGACCATAGCTTGCTTCATACCGACAATCTCGGTGGGATTCGACCCTTACTCACGTAAGGTATTACTTGGACGACCCAATGCACTTGCTGGTTAGTTATGCGAAGTTGTGAAGATATGTTTAGACCATGGTTCTGTGCATCCGTTTTTGGTGCCATTGCCAGGGAATCAATTTCGAACAACAATTCACAACCTGAGTAGCAATTTCGCATACCAAGTTTTTGGCGCCGTTGCCGGGGATTGTTTGAGTTTGGACAACTAACGGTTCATCCTGTTGCTCAGATTAGGTAATTTTCTTTTTGTTTTCTTTTCAAAAATTTTCTCACCTGTTTTCGAAAAAAAAAATTTTAGATTCAAAATTTTTAAGAATGAATTCTAGTGTTTCATGAAGCATGTGAAGCCTGGCTGGCTGTAAAGCCATGTCTAAATTCTTTTGGACTGAGGCTTCCAACCATCAGCTGTTATACGACTGTAGGGTATGTCAGGCATGTCATGTCTGAATTACATGCTGAAGCTTGGCTGGCCATTGGCCATGTCTAGTGTTTTGGACTGGAGCTTTCTTTGAAAGCTTGGCTGGCTAGTGAGCCATGTCTAATTCCTGGACTGAAACTTTAGACTAAGAATGCAAGATTCCTGGAATTCATATTAAAAATTTTGGAATCCTTATTTATTTATTTTTTCAATTAATTTTTCGAAAAAAATCCAAAAAAATTAGAAAATCATAAAAATCAAAAATATTTTTCTGTTTCTTGTTTGAGTCATGTGTCATGTTATAAGTTTGGTGTCAATTGCATATGCATCTTGCATTTTTCGAAAATTCATGCATTCATAGTGTTCTTCATGATCTTCAAGTTGTTCTTGGTAAGTCTTCTTGTTTGATCTTGATGTTTTCTTGTTTTGCATCTTTTGTTGTTTTCACATGCATTTTTTGTTTGTTAGAGTCTAAACATGAAAGATTTCTAAGTTTGGTGTCTTGCATGTTTTCTTTGCATTAAAATTTTTTTAAAAATATGTTCTTGATGTTCATCTTGACATTCATAGTGTTCTTGGTGTTCATCTTGACATTCATAGCATTCTTGCATGCATTCCTTGTTTTGATTCAAAAATAAAAGAGAAAAACATGAAAATGATGTTTTTAATTTTTTCTCTCTCATCAAAAAAATTCAAAAATAAAAAAAAATATTTTTCCCTCTTTTCTCTCATAAATTCGAAAATTTGAGTTGACTTTTTTCAAAAAATTTTAAAATCTAGTTGTTTCTTATGAGTCAAATCAAATTTTCAATTTAAAAATCTTATCTTTTTCAAAAAGCAAATCTTTTTCAAATTTCTTAGTTATTTTTGAAAATTCCAAAAATATTTTTCAAAAATATTTTTCTTATTTTTACATCAAATTTTCAAAAATAACAATAACAATTAATTTTTTGATTCAAAAATTTCAAGTTTGTTACTTACTTGTTAAGAAAGATTCAAACTTTAAGTTCTAGAATCATATCTTGTGATTTCTTGTGAATCAAGTCATTAATTGAGATTTTAAAAATCAAATCTTTTTCAAAAACTAATTTCAATCATATCTTTTCAAAAATATTTTCTTATCTTATCTTTTTCAAAAATTTGATTTCAAAATATCTTTTCTAACTTCCTAACTTCTTATCTTTTCAAAATTTGTTTCAACTAACTAACTAACTAACTTTTTGTTTGTTTCTTATCTTTTTCAAAACCACCTAACTAACTCTCTCCCTCTAATTTTCGAAAATATCTTCCCCTTTTTCAAAATTTCTTTTTAATTTACTAATTATTTTAATTTTTAAATCTTAGTTTTCGAAAACTACTAACATTTTTCAAAAACTATTTTCAAAAATCACTAACTCTTTTTCAAAAATTATTTTCGAAAATTCCTTCTCTCTCACCTCCTTCTATTTATTTATTCATCTACTAACATCTCTCCCTCACCCACTAAAAATCCGAACCCTCTCTCTCTTTCTAAGTTCAGATTTTTCTCTTCTTCTTTTCTACTAACAATAAGGAACCTCTTTACTGTGACATAGAGGATTCCTCTTCTTTTCTTTTTCTCTTCTCTGTCTTATGAGCAGGGACAGAGAAAAAGGCATTCTTGTTGAAGCTGATCCAGAACCTGAAAGGACTCTGAAGAGGAAATTAAGAGAAGCCAAATTACAACAATCCAGAGACAACTTGATTGAAAATTTCGAACAAGTAAAGGAGATGGCAGCCGAACCCAACAATAATGCAAGGAGAATGCTTGGTGACTTTACTACACCAAATTCCAAATTACATGGAAGAAGCATCTCCATTCCTGCCATTGGAGCAAACAACTTTGAGCTGAAACCTCAATTAGTTTCTCTGATGCAGCAGAAC
>NC_029788.2:113746322-113746919 GCF_000816755.2 Arachis ipaensis | reverse complement strand
CTTATGATCTTGAGAATCCTGCAATAGCAGAGGTGAATTACTTAGGTGAACCTTATGGAAACACCTATAACTCATCATGGAAAAATCATCCAAATTTCTCATGGAAGGATCAAAAGCCTCAAAAAGGCTTTAATAATGGTGGAAGAAACATGTTTAACAATAATAAACCTTTTCCATCATCCACTCAGCAACAGACAGAGAACTCTGAACGAAATACTTCTAATTTAGCAAACTTAGTCTCTGATCTATCCAAGGCCACTGTAAGTTTCATGAATGAAACAAGGTCTTCCATTAGAAATTTGGAAGCACAAGTGGGCCAGCTGAGTAAGAGGATCACTGAAATCCCTCCTAGTACTCTCCCAAGCAATACAGAAGAGTACCCAAAAGGAGAGTGCAAGGCCATTGACATAAGCACCATGGCCGAACCCAAAGAAGGAGAGGAGGACGTGAATCCCAAGGAGGAAGACCTCCTGGGACGTCCAGTGATCAATAAGGAGCTTCCCTCTGAGGAACCAAAGGACTCTGAGGCTCATCTAGAGACCATAGAGACTCCACTGAACCTTCTTATGCCCTTCATGAGCTCTGATGAGTATTCCT
>NC_029788.2:113736925-113745761 GCF_000816755.2 Arachis ipaensis | reverse complement strand
AACCCAATGTTTATTTATCTAACTCTATTATTCTTGTTTTTCATGTTTTCTTAGGTTCATGATCATGTGGAGTCACAAAATAAATATAAAAATTGAAAACGGAGTCAAAAACAGCAGAAGAAAAATCACACCCTGGAGGAGCATCTGCCTGGCATTCAACGCCAGAACAGAGCATGGTTCTGGCGCTGAACGCCCAGAACAAGCATGGTTCTGGCGTTCAACACCAGAAATGGCTAGTAAATGGGCGTTGAACGCCCAAAATGGGCACCAACCTGGCGCTGAACGCCCAGAGTTGTGTGCAAAGGCATTTTACATGCCTAATGGGTGCAGGGATGTAAATCCTTGACACCTCCGGATCTGTGGATACCACAGGATCATCTCAAGATCTGTGGACCCCACAGGATCATCTCAGGATCTGTGGACCCCACAGGATCACCTCAGGATCTGTGGACCCCATAGGATCCCCACCCACCTCACCCTCTCTCTCCATTCATGACCATCCCTTCTGTTTTCCATTTACCACTCACATCCATACACCCACTACCTTCAAAATTCAACATCTCTCCCACCCAATCCCACCCATATAGCCGAATACACACATCCATCCATCTCCTCCATATCTTCTTCTTCTTCTTCCATTCTTTCTTCTTTTGCTCGAGGGCGAGCAACATTCTAAGTTTGGTGTGGTAAAAGCATAGCTTTTTTTGTTTTTTTCCATAACCATTGATAGCACCTAAGACCAGAGAAACCTCTAGAAAGAGGAAAGGGAAGACAAAAGCTTCCATCAAGGGTCTATAGCTCAGTGGTAGAACATTTGACTGCAAATCAAGAAATCCCTGAGATACCTCAGGGGATACATTTTCTTCCACACAATCATTGGAAGCAACTAAGGGTGGAACATCAAGAGCACTCCATCATCCTTCATGAAATCAGAGAAGATCTAAAAGCAATGAAGGAGGAGCAACAAAGACAAGGAAGAAACATAGAAGAGCTCAAGGACATCATTGGTTCCTCAAGAAGGAAACGCCACCATCTCTAAGGTGGATTCATTCCTTGTTCTTATTTCTTCTGTTTTTCATTTTCAATGTTATGTGCTTATCTATGTTTGTGTCTTCATTACATGATCATTAGTAGTTAGTAACTCTGTCTTAAAGTTATGAATGTCCTATGAATCCATCACCTCTCTTAAATGAAAAATGTTTTAATTCAAAAGAACAAGAAGTACATGAGTTTCGAATTTATCCTTGAACTTAGCTTAATTATATTGATGTGGTGACAATGCTTCTTGTTTTCTGAATGTATGCTTGAACAGTGCATATGTCTTTTGAAGTTGTTGTTTAAGAATGTTAAATATGTTGGCTCTTGAAAGAATGATGACTAGGAGACATGTTATTTGATAATCTGAAAAATCATAAAAATGATTCTTGAAGCAAGAAAAAGCAGCAAAGAACAAAACTTGCAGAGAAAAAAATGGACGAAAAAAAATAGAAAGAAAAAGAAAAAGCAAGCAGAAAAAGCCAATAACCCTTAAAACCAAAAGGCAAGGGCAAATAAAATGGATCCCAAGGCTTTGAGCATCAGTGGATAGGAGGGCCTAAAGGAATAAAATCCTGGTCTAAGCGGCTAAACCAAGCTGTCCCTAACCATGTGCTTGTGGCGTGTAGGTGTCAAGTGAAAACTTGAGACTGAGCGGTTAAAGTCAAGGTCCAAAGCAAAAGAAGAGTGTGCTTAAGAACCCTGGACACCTCTAATTGGGGACTTTAGCAAAGCTGAGTCATAATCTGAAAAGGTTCACCCAATTATGTGTCTGTGGCATTTATGTATCCGGTGGTAATACTGGAAAACAAAGTGCTTAGGGCCACGGCCAAGACTCATAAAGAAGCTGTGTTCAAGAATCATCATACTGAACTAGGAGAGTCAATAACGCTATCTGAACTCTGAGATTCCTATAAGATGCCAATCATTCTGAACCGAACTCGAAATGGCGCGCTTCTAATTGTGTTGGAAAGTAGACATCCAGGGCTTTCCAGCAATATATAATAGTCCATACTTTCGCCAAGAATAGATGATACCGACAATCTCCGTGGGATTCGACCCTTACTCACGTAAGGTATTACTTGGACGACCCAGTGCACTTGCTGGTTAGTTATGCGAAGTTGTGAAGATATGTTTAGACCATGGTTCTGTGCATCCGTTTTTGGTGCCATTGCCAGGGAATCAATTTCGAACAACAATTCACAACCTGAGTAGCAATTTCGCATACCAAAACCCCTCCAAGATGATTGAATTTGATGCTAAGGAGGAATGTGCACAACCTCTAAGGCATATCTCTTATGAAGAATTGGATGGGATAGAGCAAGAATTGAGTTCCCTTGGTGATGGAGATCAAGCATCAAGTCTTAGTGGTGAAGAATCCTTTGAGCATGAAGAACTTTCTCCCAAAGAGATGGAAAGCAATGTGGAGGCAAATCTCTCTTGTCCTCCCATTTGTGATTTGAGTAAGGGAAAATGTTTAGATAAAATTGTTGAACAAAGGATTGAAATTAAGAGATCTTGTGGAGAGGTTGAAGTCCTTAGAAAAAGGAGGATGGGAATTGAATACGCCTTGTCAAGACCCTTGGAATCACCTTTGCCTAGGTTGCCATCTACACCTTCATTTGAGTGGATGAAACTCATTTCTATAATCCCACTCGAATATGGCTTGCTTGAAACGGATGGTCAACTTAGGATGCTTTGTGGGATGAAGCATAAAAGAAAAATGTTTTGTGGTTGGTGTTGCAAATCAAGGCTCATTATGGTTGAAGCTTCAAAGAGCAAGAGTTGGACTAGTGCTCAATTGGATGGGTCTAGGAGAATAGATTGGTGCTCCTATGAGAATTCATCTCTCTTGCCACCCGGAGGAAATCACCATGATCAACTCAAGGACGGGTGTGAAAACAAAGTGTGGGATCCCGGATCGCACAAGGAAGATCAACTTTGGGAGCCTATGGTTTGTGAGGAACTCCATCAAAGCTTAGAGTTACTAATGTTGAATGATGAAGCACAATGGAAGTCCAAGCATTGGTGGATGTTCAAGGATGGATTCAAGCACAAGCCACCTTGACGAAGAGCTCCCCATAAGTCCAACTTAAGGACAATAAACAAAAGTGCTAGGTGGGAGACACCCCATCATGGTAACATCTTTTCATTTTTCCTTTTTGTACATATTGGTAATTTAGGTTTAATTTCATGTTTTGTTTGATTAGTTGAGTTTAATTGGGAGTCTAGTAGGTCAAATAAGGTTTTATGATGTTTTGGTAGTTGTTTGGAGGTTTGAAATGCTTGGTTTGGTGCAAAGATATAGAAAAATTTTGAAAAACAGAGCACCATCCACGCGCACGCGCACCTGGCGCGTACGCGCGCCTCAAGCATTTTCGACCATCCACGCAGACGCGCCATGTACGCGTACGAGTGGATTGATTTTTCCACTTCCCATACATTCACCCGAGAGTTGTGCATGAAGTGTGCCAACTTTGTGCCCCAGGGCACGCGAACGCGTACCTTTCGCGTCCGCGTCGACTCTCTGCTTTGCCATGCACGCGTACGCGCACTGCACGCGTACGCGTCGCTTCCATTTCATCAATCCACGCTTACGCGCACATGACACGCACGCATGGATTGCCCTGTTTCACTCACCTTCTTTTCTTCTCCTCTTTCCATTTCTTTCCTTCTTCTCTTCTCTTTCCACCCTTCAATCATCATCCAACACTACCAAACATCATATAACACCATTTTTTTTTAGTTAGTTGGTTAGTTTAATTTTTGATTTCCATTATAAGTGTTGGATTACTGATCTTGTTTACCATTTACTGCTGCTTATTACTAATGGGATGTTAGTCTAACATCATTGTTGTTATTGTCATTGTTGGATTCCTTTGTTGAGGTTGCAATCTATTACTTGGTTTGGAATTTTTCATGTTTAAAACTTTTGAATACCAAGTACTTGTTACATTGCCTTCATGCATCTTATCTCTTTGAATTGCATGTTTTGGCCACCATGCATTCATATCTATTGTTAGGCAATTGTATATTATCATTGCATTTTTTTTAGGTGATGCTTGTTTATGGTTTACCCTTATTCACATCACTTATTCCATGCATTGAGATTGTGGAATTGTGAAATTGGATCGAAAGCTTACCTAGTGACATATTTTTGAGCTTTGTAAGGCTTTGTGGGCCATGCTTGCTATGTGATTGATTTTTAACTTCTATATCCTTTTTCCTAAGTTCCATAGCATCCATGTGTTTCACCTCTATGTCACTTAGGTGCTGCAACAATTCAATAAGTGTCATTGTTTGATGTGTGAGCTCTCTATACCATTTTGTTCATCAAAATTACTTACACATCAATCAATGTCCATGCATTATTAATTTCACAATTGCTTATTTTTGCTTGAATACTTTTATACTTTTTTTCATTACTTGTTTGGTTGCCTTAACCTACAAACCTTTTAAAGTATTTCAAGCACACTAGAATGAGTGAAGTGCATGTTTTCCTTTGCGCAATGGTGACATAACTTTTTATACTCGTGTGTGTGTGTGTGTGTGTTCTAAACTGCGCGTAATTTTAGAACCCACACACCTATTTTTCATCAGTGTCACACTAATTCACTCGCTCAATTCTAATGATTCACCTCATTCCAACAATTCACGCTTCCTAGCTTTTATATGTTTTCATCTTACGGTGTTTATTTTGTTTTTCATGATTGATGCACCATAAGCAAAAATGGAAGTGGAAGGAAGAACACGCAGCACCGATTGACCTACCAGCTGAAGGTAGCAACTCGGAAAGTCGCCGTACCCCCTTGTTCATCTTTGAATGCACCGAGGACGGTGCAAACTTTTAAGTGTGGGGAGGTCGTCCGACCGCTCGGCATTTTTGGGTGACAAGTTCCTAATCCCAACACTTTTGCATTTCATTTTAGGATTCCTAGTTGCACTTTCTTATTTTGCATATGTATATATTAAGCTTAGTCAAAATCATGATATTTTCCAAGAATTTTACCTATAGGGCACCCCACCCCAATTGATTGAAAAAATTTTTTTTAGAACTTGCTTGAATTATATACTTTGTGGAACATGATTTATGAGCTAAGAATACAAGCATGTGAGATTTGAGCCTAATTGTGTGGTTACATCATACATAACCACTTACTTTCATTCTTGTGTGCATTATTCTCTTCTTATGATTGTAATCTTTGATTTGTTTGATTCTTTATTTCCATTACTTTGTGTATACATGCATTTATATGATTGAGGCCATTGTTCAAATAGCTCACTTACCCAAATAGCCTACCTTTTATCTTCCATTGTTAGCCAATTTGAGCCTATGCTTAACCCATTTGTTCTTAATTGAAGCACATTACAAGCCTAAGTGAAAAACAATAAATATTCCTTAATTTGGATCTTTGATTAGCCTAGGCTAGTGAGAGTGTTTACCATTTAATTTTGGGAGAGTTGGGAATATTGGTTAGAGATAAAACTGTGTTTTTGTATTTGTGTTGAGAATCTTGGGAATTGGGAACATACTCATGTATTAATCATGTGTAAACCATATGCATTGATGTTTTTGTATATATTTTAGTTTGAAAAAAAATGAGAAAAACAAAAAGGAAAAAAAAAATATATATATATATAAGAAGGAAAAAAAAGAGAAAATATATAGAAAAAGAAAGAAAAAGAATTACAATAAAAAAGGGACAAAAATGCCCCAAAGCAAGGTTCAATAAAAGTCAATGCATATGGGTGGTGATCAAAAAGAGAATGCATGAGTGTGTGAAAAAAGTGAACAATGGGTAGTTAGGTTTGTTTATAATTGTATAGGTTGTCATAGGTTAGGTGAAAAGTTTAAGTTAATCAAAGATTCAAATCCCAAGCCCACTTGACCATATGCATCCTACCTTGACCCTAACCCTATTACAACCTATGGGAAGTCCTCATGATATTTGTATGCATGCATGGAATAATTGTTGATTGTTAGATGAAAAACAAATCTTGGAAAACATTATTAGGGGAGAATTGAGTGAATCAACCCCATACACTTGAGTGACTAGAGCGGATACACATCCGGTGAGGGTTTGATTGCTCAATTACATGTATCTACCCATGATCATCTTTTCTTGCAAGTTTGTAAAATCTTTTTAATAATTCAATCCAATTGTGGGTTGAGTGATTGCTATTGCCTTAGCCCTTGTATTTGTATATGTATTCTTGGAAATTGATTTATTTTGACTAAGTGGATGCACTCATGTAGATAGATTGCATATAGATAGGTTGCATGTAGTTAGTTTGCATTGAATAAATGTTGATATCCCTTTGCTTCTTTCTTGATTTTAGCATGAGGACATGCTTAGTTTAAGTGTGGGGAGATTTGATAAACTCCAATTTTGTGGTTTATCTTATGCTTAATTTGGGGGATTTTATCACTTTTTCCCACATTTATTCAATGAAATAACATGGTTTTGCAATTCTCCCTTGATTTGTGCTTAAATGTGAAAACCTGCTTTTTAGGCCCTTAAATTGGTGATTTTAATCCACTTTAATTCCATTCGATGCCTTGATGTGTTTGTTGAGTGATTTCATGTTCATAAGGCAAGTATTGGATGGAAGAAGTGAGAGGCGAATTAATTATTGCATGACTAGGATAGAAAGCTTATGATCTCAACCCTTGCCATGAATGTCTCTCTTTATTAATTGCTTCCTTTAATTGCTTTCTTTACTTTTCTTGTCATTTACTTTCTTGCCCAATTATCAACCAAACCCCCATTGATCTTCATAGCCAATAATTAAACACTTCATTGCAACTCCTTGTGAGACGACCCGGAGTCCAAATACTCCGGTTAAATTTCATTGGGGATTGTTATTCGTGACAACCAATATTTTTGCATGTGAGGATTCTTTGTTGGTGTAGAACTATACTTGCAACGAGAATTCATCCAATTGAGGAAATTCTATATCAACAAAAGTTCACGCATCAGTGGCCCTCTTTGGAATTTAGAAATCTGGCTAAATGACATTTCCGAAAAGTTCATGAAACAAGATGGGGGCAATATTTCAGAAAAATAGCACACCGAAGGTTTTCTATTAGTCCCCTTTCAGCCGAACTTCAAGGATGCTACTTTGACTGAAGACCTCTTCTGGGCTGTATTTTCACTATTCCATTCTTGCAAAAGCTTTCAAAATAAGGACTTGACGTTTACCCTTTTTTACGTCAAAGTTGTGGACCAGGTTGGTTCAATGATGAAAACGACATGGCTAATGCGACTTGGGCCAATTTCCTTGTTGTTCAGGTATTTTCGATAGGAATACCTCTGTACAAGAAAGAACAGTTCAAAGTGACTCTCCATGCTTCCGTTTATGTTGCAAGACAAATGGGCTTCTCCCAAGCCATCCCATTACATGTCCCTCGAAAAGACAATGCTCTCTGTCACTTCAAATTTAACTCGAAGAAAGATATCCAAAGATGCCTTGACGTCAACCATACACATCGAAGCAAATACTCTCATCTATCTTACGCACGCAGTGCATTCGTTACTAAGTCTTTCATCGAGTGGTGGAACAATTAATACTCTCGATATAATCGTACCTTGGATGAGATCAAGGAATCGTCGATTAAAATCCTCCAAGCAGCTGAGGCCTCACCCAAAAAAGCTCCGAAAAGGAAAATCAAAGCTTCAGTAAAATCCAACCAACCACGACAAAAAATCTAGAAAGTTTCGACCAAAACCTTGAAGTCTGTAAAGGTAAACACCTGGTTGACCATTCCTATAAAACTTTTATCATCATATTTATTTTAATATACCTTGTATTAACTGTTCGATTTTAATTCAGGAGCAATCATCAAGTGAAAGCACTTCTAACGAGAACCAACAACCATCTCAATCGAATATTTTTTCTTCATCCTCCGATGGTTCAGATTCAGATGACTCGTCAGAGACTTTTTCATTCCCACATCTCCAACAAAGAAAATCTACCTAGGTATAATTATTTTTCAATTCAAACTTTTTTAATCGATTTCGAATTGTTTTACTTACAAAGATTTCTATCATGACAAAGGCTGGGAAATCTGCTCGATCAATCCCTTTCTCACCAATTGTACCAATTGGACCAAAAAAGCAAGAAGACCAACATGGATTGGAACTTCAAGAATATCAACCTTCTCCTCAAACCATCATCATGGCCGATCCCATCCAAATTATTCTTCCATCAATTGTTGAAAATCAAAACCTGGTGGATCTAAGCCAAGAAAAATCTCCAACTCCTCAAGCTGTGAACATTTCCACTCTTTCTTCTCCCATTAATGTCAATCTTATTATCGACTCTCCAACTTCACAAACCCTCAACTCACCTGTTTGAGAAACCATAGAGATTACACCTTCTCCACAAAAAATACCAAGTCCAATAAAACCAACTGAACCATCTTTTTTACAAGGTCCCGAACTTTCGAAAGAGACCCCAGTCATTGTTCCCAATCTTCAGGATGTTGACTTGGCTAGACTGGTAGCTTTCTTGACCAAAATCACTCAAGAAAACAAAATTTCTGTCTCGATTCCGATTACTAAAGATTACCAACATCAAATCTTCCTGCAAATCTCAACTCCAAAACTCTCGAGCAATTAACTTCTCTTCTTAGGCTGTTAACCCACACTGCTGATGAATGGGTTGCACAACCTAGTTTGAACAACCTCTTGTCTAACATCTTGAGTTCCTCTCTTGAATTCTAGGTCCCACCTCAATTTTCCTCCATAGTGAGAATATTCACAAGAGTTTCGAACAACTTTGCTATCGCTCAAAACAG
>NC_029788.2:113667221-113736849 GCF_000816755.2 Arachis ipaensis | reverse complement strand
AGACAGAATCGAAAGAGGTTGGCATTGTCTTTCAATCAATACAAACAGAAAGAAGAACTTGAAAGGAAACTTGCTTAGATTCGAGAAAGAGAAGCTGAATTAACAGGGCCCTATGTCATAGCACAGCAAAAAAAACAAGAACTTTTCAAGGAGCTTTGCAAAGTGAAAACTAAACAAGAAGTCAGCAGAAGGTACGACAGGGCTCAATCAGAAGAGCATGATGAAGTCGAAGCTTACTCTGCTCTTAATAGCGAAAAGGTTCAACTCCGCTTCGAACTCGAAGAACTATTAGCACCTTTCTTACCGAAAATTTAATTCTGACAAACTCTTTTTTTTCTTTTTTTTTACTTGTACCTTCTTTTATATATTTAGACTTCATCTTCCATACATTGATATTGCTTTAATTACAATTTCTGAATCAATATATTTAATTTGGTAGGCGTTCCCAGAATACAAATTGATCACCTGAAAAGGTAATTCCCAATTATGGGACCATTTACCAAAAAATTTTGACTTCTTTTCTGTTGGCAATATAACTTTTAACACTAACTCTCCCACGCTAAAGCACTTTTCTTTCACTCGACGGTTATAACTTCGAGTAATATTATTCTTCTGATGAATCATATTCTCAAGTGCTAAAATGCGTTCTTGATTTAAATCATTCAACTCATCATACATTAAATTCCAATAATCTTCAATTGTTAAATCATCTTGCCTCATGATGCAGAATTTATAACCACAAACTAACCGGCAAGTGCACCGGGTGAGTGAGGATCGATTCCATGAGGATTGATAGATTAAGCAACAATGGTTACATGATTTGCTTAGTTAAACAAACATAAAATGGTGTTTGAAGGTTCAAAAGCATTAACAGCAAATTCAGAATATCAGAAAACAAGCAGTAAACAAGTTGTGAATAATATATGGAGAAACATTTAAGGCTTCAGAGTTATCTATCTTCCGGATTGACTTTTCTTACTAACTGTTTTAATCATGCAAGATTCAATTCATGGCAAACTATATGTGACTAAACCCTAATTTCTTAGACCTTTTTAGTCTCCTCTAACCTTCATCAACCGCCAATTCCTTTGTCACTTAATTCCAATTAGAGGGTGAAGTTCAATTCTAGTTTATATGCCACAAAAATCCTAATTACCCAAATATAAGAGGATTATATGTCACGTATCCCGTTAAGTCCAGATAATTAGAAATTTAGGAGAATATGTTTTCAAGCTTTTGTTCAAGTAAAGAGCTTTTCCAAGTTATACAAGAACTTAATTAGATTAAAGGTCATACTTCTGTTCCACCCAAATTCATAAGATAAAGAACGAAAACAATTCTTGAATTATAAATCAGTACGTGAATTAAAATAGAAAAATAATAGTATCAATCCATACAATAGACAGAGCTCCTAACCTTAACAGTGGAAGTTTAGTTGCTCATGGTTCAGAGAGAAAACTAGGATTCGTAAAAACTGTAAATTGCAGAATGAGGTAGAAGAGAAGAGATGGGATTCTAATCCTAATTAATGTAAAATTATAATTTTTAAAACTAAATAATATCTTTTCCTATTTTAAAATAAAATAAAAGTTCAATCAAAATTAATTAAGCTTCATGCGCAGCCTTGTATGAGTGTCTGGGGACCACTTGGGTTATTAGGATCCATGCTAAACTTGGAAATTCTCAAGTTCAGCGTGGATGAGGTAGTGTCTCCTTTGGTGCGTCCCTTGAGTCCACGCTGAACTTGGAAAATATCAAGTTCAGCGTGGATGATACAGTGTGTTACTTGTGCTTTCCTTTGAATCCATGCTGAACTTGGGAAATCCCAAGTTCAACGTGGAGAGATGCGTGTGATTTCCCTTGGAGTTTTCGAGCCCACGCTGAACTTAGAAGAAGAGAAGTTCAGCGTGGAGGAGGCAGAGATTGCTGAAGAAGAAGTGTGCACTATTATACATAGTTGGAAAGCCCTGGAAGTTAGCTTTCCAATGTCACTAAAATCACATCAATTGGATCTCTGTAGCTCAAGTTATTTCTGTTTGAGTGCAAGGAGGTCGGGGTTGACAGCATCATTTGCTTTCTTCCTTTTCTGCTACAAAACTCTGTCAAATCCATCTGAATGCTACCTGGAATAAATAGAATTACACACAACTCAAAGTAGCATCCATAGTGGCTAGAATATATTTAAATCTTGATTAAACTTCAATAATTTGAATGCAAATTCACTAGGAAAAGATAGAGAAGATGCTCACGTATCACAACACCAAACTTAAATTGTTGCTTGTCCTCAAGCAACCAAAATTAGTACATGATCAAGATGTGAATTTGCATGAGAAGCGAGAGTTCAGTTATGCTCATGTCTCTTCTTAAAGTGGGGTTTATCTATTGTAACTCTGAATAGTTTTGGCATCTCACTCTCCTTTGAATCAGAGTGATGTCAGTGTCATTCGGAATTAGAATCCGGATCATATTATGAATTCTCTGATCTTTATACTCCAGTTTAATCCTTGAACACAGCAAATTTACTTTAATTCTCTTTTCTTTGGTGCTTTGCACCTTGAGCCTAGCCGTGACTTTAAATGTTTTGTCTCAAGCTTCACTTGACACAAAAACACCACAAGTACTTGACTGGGGAACTCTCTTTAAGCTCTGATTGCTCTTTTAGCTTCTCCCAGACAGTGGTGCTCAAAATGTTTAGCATACTCTGCTGAATGCATTTGGTCACGACTCTAAATATTCCATCTCAAGGATTACTTGAAATAAGAATACCACAAGCATATAACTAGGAAAACAACTATTTGAGCTTTTAATCATGTCAGACCTCCCTAGTCATTGATGCTCAGAGTCTTGGACCTTGCTTTTATTTTTCTTTTGCTGTTTTTTTGCTTTAAGGATTAAGCTTTCACTAATTTCAGAGAAGTCATAATAGTTCTCTAAATTCTTGTTCCTTATACATCAACATCCTTTGATTCAAATTCGGATATGCACTGTTCATGTCATGCATTCAGGATTACAGAAAATACCACCACATTTAAGTAAATAAGACTATTCTTCAATATAAACTCAATCTCTCATGGAATACATCTTTTTCTTTTCTTTTTGATTTCAAGCTCAGTGAGTAATACATGAGACATCCCTTCAGACTAAAAATCAAATAACATAATAAATAGTAAATTAAACTAGAACCTAGGAATTGAAATAAAAACTGATCATGCAATAACAAAAATAGCAGAAAATAGGAATATAACATAATAAGAACTAGGGGTGTTCACGGTGCGGTTTGGTTTGGTTTTAAGAGAAAAAGTCATCCGATCCGAACGTTTAATTTATGTGCGGTGTGGTTTGGATTGGATGAACTTTTTTGAAAATCCGTTCCGATCCGATTACAAGCGGTTTGGATCGGTTTGGATTTGCGATTTTTTAAATAAAAAAAAAATAAATACATATAACATGTCTTAACATCAAATTTTAAATAATCAACAATGACATAACAAGTCGTAACATATCTTAAAAAGCCAACGATAACATAACAATAGAAATAAAATTATAGGTTAGTTAAAATAAATAAATAAATAATATTTTAGACATAAAATATTTATTAAATAATAATAATACATGAATAATAGAAAAATGTATAACAAATTGAACATGTTATAAATATAATTGTAAATATAATAATAAAATAATAATACTATAGCACATTGTGCGGTTTGGATTGGATTGGATTGGTTATGAAAAGTAGATCCGAAATCCGATCCAATCCAGCGGTTTGCAAAAAATAGAATCCAATCAAATCTGAATTAGTGCGGTTTTAATCAGTTTTCAGTTTGGATTGGATTGGATGAGCGGTTTAATTTGGATCGGTTTGGATTTGAACACCCCTATTAAGAATGGGAGGAAATATAGAATGAAAGGAACTCAACCACCTCAGTTATCCTAGTGGCCATCTCATTCTTTAGGCTGTGGTCCTCCGTGAAGATGATTCGCCTCCCTTTGGTGCCATTAAAATACACAGAAAAGCCATAAGCGAAGCGACAACACCAAACCTAAAAGTTTGCTTGTTCTCAAGCAAAGAAAAACTGAAAACAGGGAGGGACATAAAAAAAACGTATGGAGGAGTAAAAACAAATATTAATACAAAAGAAGTCGAAAATGATAAAAGGACAAGAAAGATAAAAATTAAAACTTATTTATTTAACGATCAAAATACAATTCACATAAGAACAAGATCAGCAAGTGAGGTTATACGAGGGGTTATAATATATATAAGAGGAAAGGAGGGTTACAGGGGTGTTGGGAATATATGCAGGGATGGAGTTGTGATTAGGGAATGATAGGATGGGGAATCAGGTGAATTGGAAAAAGGGGGGAATCGATCAGAGATGGCATGTGATTTGGATGAGATTTGATGAGGAGATATGATTCCACGCTGAACTTGAAGGTGAGCAAGTTCAGTGCCATGATATACACCATGAAACTCCTCCTTTCACATTAAACTTGGAAAATCTCAAATTCAGCGTGGACCTGGCAGAACCAATCATTTCTAAAGTGGCCAAAAATTTTTTAAGTGTTCGGTTCCTGTTCTAAAAATTTCAAAAAATTTTGCATGATCAAAACACATGTAAAACGAAGGAAAATAGTAAAAACTCAATAAAAATTAAATAAATAATAAAACTACTACAACGAAAAATAGACAGAATACGAAATCATCGGGTTGCCTCCTGACAAGCGCTTCTTTACCGTCACTAGCTTGACGGTCAGCTCCTCTAAGGAGGAGGATCATAGGGGCTCAGCTCTTCACCCCTCACTGTGAATCTTCTCCCTGTGTCCCCATAACCTAGCTCAACATGCTCAAGAGAAAGAATTCTATTTACTGTATAAGTCCACACTGGATTGCTAGTCAACACCACCTTCATTTCTGAGGAGAAACCTTCAGTGGGGATTGAAGAACAGAAGATTGACGGTTTAGAATTCAGAACAAATTCTCGTTGCAAGTATAGTTTCTAAACCAAGCAATCAACCTTTCTTACAAAAGTTTTGGTTGTCACAAGTAACAAACCCCTTTAAAATTGATAACCGAAGTATTCAAACCTCGGGTCGTCTTCTCAAGGAATTGCAGGGAGGTATGTTCTTATTATTGGTTATGAAGATTGTAAATTGGAGTTTTGAAAGTAAGGAGCAAGTAATTTAAATTGCAATTAAAATAAGTAAATGACTGTAAAATAAACTTTTGGTAAGGTATGAGAAATTGGAATTCCTATCCTAATTATCCTTATCAATGGTGATGAGAATTGAGTCTTAATTCCACTTAGTTAGCCTTTACTAAAGCAAGAGAAGGTCAAGTGGATTGATTAGTCTGATCTTCAGGTTCTAGTCAATTCCTAAGAAAGGACTGGAATTATTGAAGTTCAATTCAATTAGCAAAAATAACAATTATCGATCACGTTGAGTTTGATAACTCCTGAGTTACTGATTTCTTAACCAAGACCAAAAGGGAAAAAGTAAATCTACTCGAATAAAAATATCTTTAGATTGGAAGTAACGGTAACATAAATAAAAAAGAGCGATCATAAACTGAAATACCTCAAATAACATTAATTAAGAGAATTATCTGTAACATAGAAAAGTTCATAAATTAAATTGAGAAGATAATAAAAAGGAAAGTTGAACCTGATAAAAAGGGGCAATCATGAAAGCGAGAAAAATCCTAAATCCTAATCCTAAGAGAGAGAGGAGAGAACCTCTCTCTAAAAACTACATCTAAATCATGAAAAGTGAATAATTGGAGACTCCTCCTTGACTGGATGCATTCTCCCACTTTATAACCTCTAATCTGTGCTTTTTGTACTTGGATCTGGGCCAAAAAGGGCTTTAGAAATCGCTGGGAGCGTTTTCTGTAATTTCTGGTGCGTGGCCTCTGTCATGCATCCGCGTCATCTGCGTTTTGCTCGTGGCACGCGATCGCGTCAGTCACGCATTCGCGTCGCTGTCTTTTCGTGCCAGGCATGCGGCCGCGTCGCCCACGCGTTCGCGTCGCTGCCAGTTTCTTCAAAAACTCCATTTTGTGCTTTCCTTACATTTTTGTATGTTTCCTTTCCATCCTTTAAATTATTCATGCCTTAGAAGGTCTGAAACTACTCAACACACAAATCACGACATCGAATGGTAATAAAGGGTAATTAAAATAATTATTCTTAAAGCATAGGAAACATGTTTTTCACATATCCCACATAATAAGGAGGGAAAGTAAAACCATGCAATTAACATGAATAAGTGAGTGAAGGATTGAATAAATCACTTAAATTAGACACAAAATATATCATAAAATATGGGTTTATCAGGGAACTTTTTGTTTCTCCATCCCCTGGGTACTTTCTTCTTTTTGGGAACCTCCTCCTTGGTGGATGATGCATTCCCGACACCAAACTTAGATTTGATGTCAGGAGGAATTTATTGATTGTCACCAAATGAGGTTTGAGCTGCAGATTCTGCTGTGATCATCAGGGAGTTCTTAAAGGTTTGGATCAATAAGATCAGTCTGCATGCACCTCTCTTCTTCACCTGCTGAATGTATATCTTTGAAGACATGAAAGACTAGTTGCTCATTATGCACTCTAAGCACTAATTCACCTTCTTCCACATCAATTAGAGCTCTTCCTGTGGCTAAGAATGACCTTCCTAGAATTATAGAGGTATTCTCATCCTCCCCTGTGTCAAGAATCACAAAATCTGCTGGGAGGAAGAACTTACCCACTTTGACCAAGATATTCTCCACTAATCCGTATGCAGGCTTTATAGATTTGTCTGTCATCTGTAATGCTATCCTTGTGGGTTGTGCCTCTTGGATTTTCAGCTTCTTCATCACAGACAAGGGCATTAAATTGATGCTTGCTCCCAGATCACATAATGCTTTCTCAAAGGTTGTGCACCCACTGGTGCATGGAATTTGAAAGCTCCCTGGATCCGGCATCTTCCTTGGCCAGTTATTCTGAATGATGGAACTATATTCCTTAGTCAGGACCACTATCTCATCTCCCTTTAAAGGCTTCTTCTTTGACAACAACTCCTTCATGAATTTGACATAGAGAGGCATTTGTTCCAAAACCTCAGCAAAAGGAATATTGATTTGCAACTTTCTGAAGACTTCCAAGAACTTTGAAAACTGCTTGTCCTTGGTCTCCTTTTGAAGTCTTTGAGGATATGGCATTTTAGGCTTGTACTCAGGAGCCCTTGGCAATGTAGGATAAGTGTTAAGAGTCTGGGAATGGGTTGTCCGCACGCTTTGGAGGGGCGTGCTCTACTTCTTTCTTCTTCTCCTCTGGAGCTTCTTTTTCAACTGGCTCCTCATTAACTTGTACTTTCGTACTTGCCACTTGTCCACTTATCAAGGTGATAGCCTTGCATGCCTCTCTTGGATTTGTAATTGTGTTACCAGGAAGGCTATTAGTGGTCCTCTAATCAATTTCATTAACTTTTGTGGCTAATTGACCCATCTGGTTTCCTGTTTAAAACTTGCCAATATTACTCCCAAATTATTGTTCTGCTGGGGCTGAGAAGTTGCTTGCTGAGATGACTGAAACTGGTGGTTATTAAAATTATTCTATTGAAAACCACCCTGAGAATTATTATTAAAATTTTGTGGCCTCTGAGATTGCGCTCTCCACCCAAAATTTGGGTGATTTCTCCATTCCTGATTCTAGGTCTTAGAATAGGGATCATTATTGGGATTTCTAGGAGCACTTTCCATGTAATTGACCTGTTCAGAAGAAGATTGAGCATAATCATAATTTTTATTTTGCATAAAATTACCTGTCATGTCATAAGGGACCTCTAGATGTGTATTCTAAGTGTTGACAGCTGAAACTTGCATTCCATTTAACTGTTGAGTAATTAGATTTATTTGCTGAGACAAAAGCTTGTTCTGAGCAAGAAGAGCATCAACATCTTCTACTTCCAAAACGCCCCTTTTCTGAGAGGTCTCAGAGTTCACAAAATTCCTATTTGAGAAATATAAGTATTGGTTGTTAGTAATCAACTCAATAAGCTCAATAGTCTCCTCTGGTATCTTCTTCGTGTGCAAAGAACCACCTGCAGAATTATCCAAGCGCATCTTGGACATTTCACATAATCCCTCATAAAAGATATCCAGCTGAGTCCATCTAGAGAACATATCTGGAGGGCATTTCTTAGTCAGTAGCTTGAATCTCTCCCAAACTTTATAAAGGGTCTCACCATCCTTCTATCTAAAAGTCTGAACCTCCACCCTTAGCTTGGTTAGCTTTTGAGGTGGAAAAAATTTAGTCAGAAAGCTAACGACAACCTTGTCCCAAGTATCCAGACTCTCCTTGGGTTGAGAATCTAACCACAGTTTTGCTCTATCCCTCATAGCAAATGGGAAGAGCATGAGTTTGTACACTTTAGGATTCACTCCATTGGTCTTCACAATGTCACAAATCTGCAGAAAATCAGAAATAAACTGATTTGGATCTTCCTGAGGGAGTCCATGATATTGACAGTTTTGTTGCACAATAGTGACTAGCTGTGGCTTCAGCTCAAAGTTGTTTGCAGCTATAGGAGGCACCACAATGCTTTTTCCATAAAGATCTGCATTAGGAACAGTGTATGAGCCAAGCACTCTTCTAGGTTACTTATTCCCATTCGGAATTGCCATACTGGCATTAGCAGCATGATTGTGATCCATAGTGGACTCTGCAGCCTTGTAGAGTCTTACTTATTGCAAACGTCGCCTGAAAGTCCTTTCAGGTTCAGGATCAAAGTCTAACAGAGGTTCCTTGTCCCTGTTCCTGCTCATAAATAGACAGAAGACAAGAAAATATGGGATTCTCTATGTCAGAGTGCAGAAAATTTCCAGTGAGGTAACCTGTGTAAAGAAATAAAATAAAAATACTAAATAAATTATACACTAAAATTCGAAAATTACTATTAAAATAAGACAAAAAAATTTCAAAATTATTAACCCAAATAATTAAGAAAAAATAAAATAAAAATAACTAGAGAACAACAAACTTAAATTCAGAAATTAAGGAAAAATAAAGCCAGAAAAATTCGAAAATTTAAGGTGCAAATTTAAAATAAATTCAAAGCTAAAACACCTATTGAAGAAAAAAATAAAATATTAAAAGAGAAATAAATAACAGAAAGAGAACGAAAGTCTTCTTTTTTATTTTTTTTATTATTTTTTTTTACTAAATAATAAAAGAAAAAAAAGAAAGAAACAGGGAAGGGGGAATACTAACGAAAAAGAGGAAAAGAATTAAAGGAACAAAAAATAAAAAATAAAAATTAATAATACTAAAATAAAACTAATTAAAAGAAAAATTATCTAATCTAAGGAATCAAATAACGAGTAGTTGTAGTCACCAAAAAAAAAAATAACGAGTAGTTGTCAATCACAATCAATCTCCGGCAACGGCGTCAAAAACTTGATGCGGAATTTATAACCACAAACTAACCGGCAAGTGCACCAGGTCGTACCAAGTAATACCTCAGGTGAGTGAGGGTCGATCCCACGAGGATTGATGGATTAGGCAACAATGGTTACGTGATTTGCTAAGTTAGACAAACAGAAAATGGTGTTTGAAGGTTCAAAAGCATTAACAATAAATTCAGAATATCAGAAAGCAAGCAGTAAACAATTGTGAATAATATATGGAGAAACAGTTAATGCAAGATTCAATTCATGGCAAACTATATGTGACTAAACCCTAATTCCTTAGACCTTTTTAGTCTCCTCAAACCTTCATCAACCGCCAATTCCTTTGTCACTTAATTTCAATTAGAGGGTGAAGTACAATTCTAGTTTATATGCTACAAAAACCCTAATTACCCAAATATAAGAGGATTATATGTCACATATCCCGTTAAGTCCAGATAATTAGAAATTTAGGAGAATATGTTTTCAAGTTGTTGTTCAAGTAAAGAGCTTTTCCAAGTTATACAAGAACTCAATTAGAATAAAGGTCATACTTCTGTTCTACCCAAATTCATAAGATAAAGAACGAAAATAATTCTTGAATTATAAATCAGTACATGAATTAAAATAGAAAAATAATAGTATCAATCCATACAATAGACAGAGCTCCTAACCTTAACAGTGGAGATTTAGTTGCTCATGGTTCAGAGAGAAAATTAGGATTCATAAAAACTGTAAATTGCAGAATGAGGTAGAAGAGAAGAGATGAGATTCTAATCCTAATTAATGTAAAATTATAATTTCTAAAACTAAATAATATCTTTTCCTATTTTAAAATGAAATAAAAGTTCAATCAAAATTAATTAAGCTTCATGCGCAGCCTTGTATGAGTGTCTGGGGACCACTTGGGTTATTAAGATCCACGCTGAACTTGGAAATTCTCAAGTTCAGCGTGGATGAGGCAGTGTCTCCTTTGATGCGTCCCTTGAGTCCACGCTGAACTTGGAAAATATCAAGTTCATCATGGATGATACAGTGTGTTACTTGTGCTTTCCTTTCAATCCACGTTAAACTTGGGAAATCCCAAGTTCAACATGGAGAGATGCATGTGATTTCCCTTGGAGTTTTCAAGCCCACGCTGAACTTGGAAGGAGCCAAGTTCAACGTGGAGGAGGCAGAGATTGCTGGAGAAGAAGTGTGCATTATTATACATCGTTGGAAAGCCCTAAAAGTTAGCTTTCCAATACCACTAAAATCACATCAATTGGACCTCTGTAGCTCAAGTTATTTTTGTTTGAGTGCAAGGAGGTCGGGGTTGAAAGCATCATTCGCTTTCTTCCTTTTCTGCTACAAAATTCCGTCAAATCCATCCGAATGCTATCTGAAATAAATAGAATTGCACACAACTCAAAGTAGCATCTATAGTGGCTAAAATATATTTAAATCTTGATTAAACTTCAACAATTTCAATGCAAATTCACTAGAAAAAGATAGAGACGATCCTCATGCATCACCTCATTACTCTTAAAGTATTAAGATTAATCTCTAATGGCAACACTGCATCATGGTCATACACCAATTTATAAGGAGACGTACTTATCGATCATCTAGGTGAATTTCGATAAGTCCATATTACTTGGCTTAAAGTCTCATGCCAAGTTTGAGCTTTGTGACCGATTTGCTTCTTAATCAAGTTGATCAATATTTTATTTGCTGCCTCAACTTGACCATTCGCTTGTGCATAGTATGGAGTTGAAGTTACCATAGTAATATTTTTTTAAGCTGCAAAATTTTTAATGCATTGACTAGTAAACATAGTCCTCTGATCTGTACTCAAAGTTTGAGGAATTTCAAATTGATGAATTATGTATTCCTCTATGAAGTCAATAATTTCATTTTGTCCTGTCTCTATTAAAGGAACAGCTTCAACCACTTTGTAAAATAATTAATTGCCACTAGGATAAATTTATGATTTTTCGAAGAAGTTAGGTGTATTATTCTGATCAAATCCAAAGCCTAATCTCGAAAAGGCCATGGCTTAATAATTGAGTGTAATTTGGAGGTTGGAATCTATTGTATCACTCCATGTCGCTGGCACTCTTGACATGCTTTCGCATAATCGATACAGTCCTTAAGCATAGAAGGCCAATACACTCGATCTCGTCGAAGTACCCATTTCATTTTCATCCTAGCTTGATGGGCACCACATATATCTCTATGAACTTTTCCTAGAGCAATATCTTTATCCGATTGACTTAAACACCTAGAAAGGCTACCATGGATGCCTTTCTTGTACAATTAATCAGCCATCAACACAAAATTCATTACTTTTAATTTAATTTTCCGATCCACCCGAATATTGGAATTTTTCAAATATTCAGCAATTGGTTTTTTCCAGTCATCATCATCCCATTCGTCCATAATCAAGGCCTCTCTTTCTTTGATGGGTACCAGAATTTGACAAACTTTTGCCAATTTCTCCAATGTTTCAAGGAGTATTTTATATCTCGATGCGATTTGGGCCAACTCATTAACAATTTCATTACAAATCCTTGGAATGTGAATCAGAGATACTTTTCGAAGAGACACTAACAACTCCCATGCTATCGATAAATACTTTTGTAACTTCTCGTTATTGCACTTAAACGCTTTAGATAACTGTTTCAAAACCAATTGGGAATCCCCAAGGATTTAAACATCCAATTTCCCTTTACCAATTAAAATTTTTAGTCCCAATATTAAGGCCTCATACTCAGCTACATTATTCGAGTAAGGATATTTTAATTCAAAAAAAATTATGACGGAGCACCTTCTGGAGAAATAATCAAGATTCTAACTCCAGCACCATTCTCGTGTTTCGAACCATCAAATACAGTTTCCGACAATTGGACACTACATTGATTATATTTTCCCATTGGTCATTAGGATTGTTCGAACGATCTACTAGAAAATCCGCAATGACCTGACCTTTCACGGCCTTGGCCGGCACATATTGCAAATTGAACTCTATTAAAGCCATCATCCATTTTCCTAACCGACCTCTTAACATAGGATAAGATAACATGTATTTTATCAAATTAGTCTGTGAGATTACTTCATAATTTTTGCAACCATGTAACACTTTAACTTCGTACAAGCGAAATGAAGAGACAAACACAATTTTTCGATAGGAGAATATCTTGTCTCTATATCGGTTAGCATCCTACTAAGATAATAAATGGCTCGTTTGTAATGACCTAATTTCTGCAGATCTGGATCACTATCAGTCGTTAGGTGTTACTTCCCAGTAGCCCTATGAAACTCTAGACTCGATAATATTTACTACATATGAGCCTTTTATACTAACAAAATCGCGTATGTTAGTTTATTTTTATCACGTGCTTTTCTTAACAAACCCGTTAGCAATAAGCAATAACATTATCAGAGATATACAATATAAAATAAATATCAAACTAATAGTAAAATCACTGGCAACAAGATTACAGAAAAACTTTCATACATATATACGTCTCAAGTTCTACCCCTCAAAAAAATGCTACAAAAGTAAGGAAAAGTAAAGTCTAAGGAATAAAGATCATCTATCCTACATTCTTCTCACCATCAGGGCACAAGTCTGCAGGCATCATCTCAAGGCTAGTCTCGAGCATCTCCTGTAGGGTCCGAAAATACATGCTCCTCTGGTACCCTTTTGAACATAATTGCAGTGGCGGCAGTCAAGTCGGAATCCTCCATCTGGGGGAAAAAGGAAAAGGAAAGGGTGAGAACCTATATGGTTCCCAGTAAGGCGACACCGTGAAAACACGTCTCTCTCATGAAACCTAGAGTTCTAACTCTATCGTAATAACTCCCTTGCTAAATTCCTTGGCTACTTCTGTATCGCAGCTTTGACATAACTCTAACTTGGCATCTTCCGTTGGGGTTAATGCCGCTCCTTATGCTATTCTTTATGGCTATTGTTCCTAGTTTTATTATCTTAATCTAAGCTTTGGAGAACTTGTGATTATACAACTTTAAATACAAACAGGAATTGGAGAATAAAAAATTAACAAGAAGCAGATAGCACGTAGTAGAAAGAATAAACAGTAAACAATCACAATCAAATGCGCAAACAATTTATGATGCATGCATGTTCCTAGTGCAGGCCATGAGCTCATGCGTCGGTTGTCTACCCGCAACCCGACGTTACTCGGGGCGAATCCCAAATATGGTATCTTTACTGTGTCAGTTAGGATATCTTGGCATCACGGTAAGAGACAGTGTTATCAGTTAGGCGAACATTCCCGCATTAGCAACCTCAGGCTATCAGTTAGGCGGACACTTCTGCATTAGCAATTTGGCACAAGGCCCATTCAACTTACATTATGCTATCAGTTAGACGGACATTCCCACATTAGCAATCTTAGGCTATCAGCTAGGCGGGCACTTCCGCATTAGCAATTTGGCACAAAGGCCCATTCAAACAAACAGTTCTCATAAATCATTATCCATTCATGGTTTCTCATTTTCTTTCTTTTCATCATGCCTTCGCATCACCTTAGTTTTATCGATTTTTAGCAAATCGAAAGTAGTTCGATATCTAGTGGTCTGGGAGCGAAACCTACTCCTCTATGAGTACCAGTTTTCTAAAGTGCATCATAGGACTTTTTCGATTGAACAAAATTAAAGAAAATATGAATGATAACCAAAATAGACTTTGAAATAAATTGGCTGAATTTGAAATAAATTGCATTGAATTTCAATAAAATAATAGAATGCCTTCGATTAAATCAAAGGACTTTTGAAATTGAAATTAAAGTACTGAAACGTAAAATTAAACAAGGAAACTAAATGTTGTTTGAAAGGTAAATTTGCAAGAAAATAAAGGTTACAGAAAATATAAATAAAAATTAAAAACGTGGAAGGAACCCTACAGAAAAATGACTTGAATGCAGACTCAGAAAGTTTCTGGGATGTGAGTGTGCTTGAGTATTTTTCTGAAGTAAAGTTTCAACCCTTTCTTCATTAATCTTTCATCTATTTATAAAAAATTCTGACCAATCAGATTCAAGAATAACTTCAACGCATGCTAGTCTTTGAATAACCATTCCCACTCTTTATATATAATGTGTGTAATTGCAAAAGGAGACCTCTTTAATAAAGACACTAAAAATCTCTTTATGTGCAACGTGTGTAACCGCAAAAATCATCTTCAAATTACCTTCCTCGACTGAGTGAATCGACTAGCTCCTGTTTCTCATTCATCGACAAATCTTTTTTGATATAATCCTTCATTCTTCGAAATAGAAATCTATTATATTTCAAGCTCGGTATTTCTCAAAACAAAATATTTTTTATCAATAATATCCTTCGTTTTAATCCGATATGCTAAAAAATTGAATTAATTTAAAAAATAAAAATTAAATTGATATTATTTTAATAGTAAAGTTTTTCATAATAATACACATATCTCGTTTACCGTGTAAACGAGATAATTATGAATGTATTTCATTTACACTGTAAACAATATATGTATATAATCATTTCGTTACACCGTAAAAAAAATATGTTACGAGACCTAAAAACATAAATAACGTCCAAAATACCTATTTCATTAATATTAAAATTATTAAAATACTCTTAAGAAGTGTTTAGAAGAGAGACTGAGACTAAGAAATAAAAATTGTTTAAGAGAGATGTTTTTTAATGTTAAAACTATTAAAATACTCTTAGGTAGCATTTAGAAGAGAGATTGAGAGAGAGAGAGACAGACTTAATTAAGTCTCTGTATTATATTTAGTATAACATGTACAGAACTGAGTTATGTCTCAATATTTTGTTTGGTTCAATATAAAAATAGAGATTGAAATATATAAAATTTTAAATTATCCTTTCTATTTTCAATGAAAAAAATCAAAAGCAGAGAACCCTAACCCAAAAGACTTCGAACCATAGATTTTCACCATCACAACAACCACCACTCTTCACCGTCATCGTCGAACTCTTCATCCACAGCCACGGTCACCACCACACAAGTGCCCTACCTCTAATGACTCTATGCCCTCCTGGTGGAAGTCCATCTCGAAGGCACGCTCTGGCATCCATGCCACTGCTGCCATCTTGCATTTCTCCTTCGCCGAAGTCCTTTCTGAACTCGCAGATTCCGACCGCCTTGCTCTTTTCCTTCTCTCCTGCCCTGTCGCCTACTCCGCTATCTCCTCCTCTCTACAAGGCTCTGCTTCCAAATAGAGAAAAGAAGAGAGGATTGAAGAGGAGCTGAAGAACGACACAAACATAGTGGCTAACCTTGTTCGGAGACTCACCTTGTTTGTAGTGGGTTCAGTGACGATGAGGTTGTGGTGGTCCTGGCGGCAGCGACAAGGCACGGGCTTTCGCTAGAGCTCTTCGATGGCGATACAAAGGAAGGAGATGAGAAGAACGGAAGAAATTAGTACAAAGGATAAAGTTGGAATTATTAATTTGGAATTGAGAGTATTTTTAGAAAAAACTGTTAATTAAATTTCAGTTTCTATTTTTAAAATTTTAGCTCTTTGTGTCTTCATTTTTTGAAAGTATTAAAGAAATTAAAATTTTAGTTTTAATCTTAGACTAACAATAAATATAATACTAAATTTCAGTCTTCTAATTTTAGTATTAGACTATTAGTTCTACAATACAAATACTATTTTACAGGATTAATTAAGATTCTTTAATTGTATTAGAAATTAAGAGTTGAATTTGATTTCAAAAAGACAAATAGTTTTTTAAGATTAAAGTTATGTCTTAAAAGGTTATTTGATCGTGTTAGAAAGCTAAAATTTCTGTTGGCATAGAACATGGAAATTAGTTAAAAATTTGCCTCGTTTTTATAGGTACCAAGTTTCAAAATGAATCCTTTCATTTTGTTTTTTTTTTTTTTAATTGTAAAAGCACAATTAAATACATAAAACAGTATATTTTAATATCCATGTTTATTTGGAGAAATAAGAGATTTTTTTATTTAAATAGAAAAAAGACCCACAGACCCACGGATATTGGATGCGCATACTTCGAGAATTCTAGTTCTAGAGGTTCTATACCCAAGATGAGAAGTTTTGGTAGCTTTACTGTGGTTCCTCTTCCACAGAATTCCCGTGTGCTCGTTTCTGTGGGATTTGGGGCACGTGACTCTGAAGTACTTTGATTCTTTGAATCATAGAAAGAAGAGGTGCGTGCATATATTATTGGAAAAATTTTAAATATACGAAAAANACTGTTAAAATAAATATTTTTAAAATATTTAAAAATTTTTAAATATATTATATTATTGTTCCTAAATAAACTCAATAATTAAGAAGCCCACACTTACGAAGCTCCAACAATGATTTCGAATAAGAAACGATAATTGTAGTTGAAGTCTAGTTAAGATGAACATTTAAAAATTTTTAAATATATTATATTATTGTTCCTAAATAAACTCAATAGTTAAGAAGCCCACACTTACGAAGCTCCAACAAAGATTTCGAATAAGAAACAGAGAAAGAGAATTTTCGAAAATTATTTTTGAAAAAAGGTTAGTGATTTTCGAAAATAGTTTTTGAAAAATGGATAAAAAAAAGTAAAATTAAAATAAAAAATTAAATTATTAATTAATTAATTAATTTTAAATTTTAAAATTTAAAAAATTAGTGTTAGAGTACAATTAGGATCAATTAGATTAATTAGTATCATTTAATATATTTGAATATTTATTATATGATATTACGTATTTATTATTTCAATTCTCTTGACACCTATAAATACCTTTTTATACTGAATCATTTTATACAACTTGAATACTCACAAATATTTTTTTAATTGCTCATTTTTCCTTTTCAAACATGGTATCAGAGCCATGGTATCCTCCTTAAGAATGGTAAGTTGGTTTTTTTTTCTGGTGAAATCATCGTACTTTCATACTTTTCTTCCGTGTCATTTTTTTTCTTTCTCTCTTGTCAATGCTTTGATGCTTTTCTTACCTCACCGATTAGCTCATCCACTACTTACTTATTCTCATGGAGAAACTATATGTTTTTCATCACTTTTCGATAGTTTGTCATCTCATCGTACTTTGTCACTTTTCAGCAATTTTCTGACAGTTCACCATCTTTTCAGCAGTTTTTCGGCAGTTGGCCACTCTTGACAGTTCTGTCTGCGTTCTCTTCTGGCAGTTCGTCTGCGTTCCGTCCAACAGTGTGTTTGGGTTTAGGGTTTATGGGTTCAGGGTTCATGGCTCAGAGTTCAAGGTTTAGCGTTTAGGGTTTAGGGTTTAGGGTTTAGGGTTTAGTGTTTAAGGTTTAGGGTTTAGGGGTTAGGGCTTAAGGTTTAGGGTTCAGGGTTCAGGGTTCAGGGTTCATGGTTTAGGGTTCAGGGGTTCATCTTGACTTGCTTTCGATTAGGTAAAAATTGCTAATATACAATTAATTATGTCTTTTATAGTTGAATCTTTTAGACACCAGATCATCGATTCAGTCAAGCTCCACTCTTTACAATTCACCATATATGAATTATCCAAGAGAGGACTATACGAGTTTTAGTTTTTATTAATATAAATTTCTGTTCACTCATGAGCAAATTTCGGTTCACCAACGTTATAGGAGGGTTAATTTCTGACTGTTGTTAGTCTTTAATGAATAGTAACTTTTTTTGTGAAATTCTTTATTCCAAAAGTTAATTTTTTCTTTATTGAATAGTCAATTTATTTTGCTATGTCAGAGAGTTCAGGTGTTTCTAAAACTGAATACTGGTAGAAATATTTTTTTATAATTAGCTCTGTATTGGTGTAATGTGTTTGTAACTTTTGGTTTGGCCGATGTATTAATTTCGGTTCACTGTGTTTTTTGGTGTTCCTAATGTATTGGTAAATACATTGATTGCAATCATTGAGAACTTGGAACAAAACAGCAGCCAGACAGTTCCAACAGATATATGAATTAACATCTCAGACTGACAGAAAAATGAGTAATCCATCTTGAATCAGATATAAATATACATTGATATTAAGAATAGATATATACATTAACATTCACATTAATATTGACATATATACATTTGAAAGAAGCATTGTTTGCTTTTTTAACAAGTTAAACAAAATATTGTTAATTACAACCAGTCAATCATAGTATATGCTATTTACTATCTAAATTCCCAAATGTGAATTTACAATAAGGGCTATAGAGGGCAGCAGATGGTTTCGGGAGTCTTATTGCTTCAGATTCCCAAATCACTTGGTCTCTGATTTTGTTCATTTCGTGCAACAGACCGGACCATATTGGTACCTGAAGTCATCAATATCTTCTTATATTTTAATTGAAAGGAATTAGTTACATAAGCAATGAATCCAACTGAAATAAGAACAATATCATTCAAAGCCCTAGTTATACTATAAAAATGCAATCACAATAACCCTAAATCCTGAACATATTAAATATCAAGTAAATCAAAATCACAAAGGCCACCGAACCGAACAATGTTCATATGGTGAATAAATGGTGATCAACTTTCAATCAACAAGAATAGTATTTCTCCATGCAAAAACAACGCTGAAGAGAGTAACAACCAATTTCAAATTTGATTCAAAGCTCTAGTTATACTGTAAAAATGTAATCACAGTTACCCTAAACCCTAAACAAAGTAAAAGAAGGCCACCGAGCCAAATGTTATTTATGTGGTGAATAAATGGTGATCAACTTTCACTGAACAAGAATAACAACCAAGTATAAAGCCCTAGTTACACTATCCACTGAACTGAATGAAATAAGAAAAGAAAGAACTTTATTAATTTAGAAAGTACTTACTTGTGTCCAAGCTTTATATTTATATCTCTTCCCGCTTTTGATCTTTTGTGGATCAATTGTTTCGAGCCATTTCATGACGTATATTCCACAATCATAGCTAAGTAAGAATTGAGTATAATATGATTAATAGTATACAAAATAAAATACACTAAATATAGCACTATAGAAGAGAAAGATTTTTACTTTGTACGTTGACCATTCAGTTGGATATACTCTGCTTCTTCTCCCAGTCCGTCGTCCATTAAGGGTTCCGCCCCAGCGTAAACCCTCATCTGAGAAAATATTAATCCCTGAAAGCGACACAAAAATTGGAAAAAAAAGTAACAATAGTGAATCGAACTCATTTCATGTACTAAATAATTTGAATAATTTACAAGAAAATAACTTACAACAAATTTGTTCAGTTTCACTCTCGATTCAGGTATATCTTTTTTCGGCTTATTCACATGGTCAAGCATATAGAATTTCTTTTTGTTGACATCGGCAATCCACAACCACCAATGCGCTCCATTGCAAATTGGCACAAATAGCTGAAATTTGGAAAAATGATAGAGTATTTCAATCAAAACAATAGCAAACGAGAGAATTATTGAAGAATTTTTAGAAATTACAACTTACAAATGGATGCGATGCAAGTTTTCTTTTGTCAAGAAACTGGCGGTGGTGGGCATACTACTCAATATCGAATCGGTAGGCCTTGTTTGTCCTTTAACCAGTGTAGTCCACGCCATGTGTTCCCAACATAAAATTCTGCAAAATGAACATCAGTTAAATCACATTTCCATCGAACTGAACACAATTTATATTCTGAATAAAACGTGAAAAATATTCAATCATCAAGAGAAAGGTTTTCTTCATGCAAAAGAACTCAACAGAATACATAACAATCAGGTGAATCAATATTAACATTCCCACTGAACCGAACAGCAATCAACAGGGAATAAGAAATTTAGCTTACCACAATATCCAGCGGCACAATGTATATTTGTTCCTGATACTTGTGAACTTTTATTTGATTGAGAATCATGCTATGTATACTGACCACCTATAGGAAGAAAATTTATGAGATATACTGTATAAGAGTGTTTAGAAAAATCATTAACGTTAACGCAATTGGCAAAGAATTTACCGCGGCATGCACTTATTCTTTAGGCATTAGAGACATGAAATATTTTCTTAACCCCTCGTAAAGTGCCTTATGTTCCGGATTCAGTTTTGTTTAATCAAACTTGTCATAAAAAGATTCTCTACAATATTTTAATAGCAAAAAATTAGCCAAAAAGGCTTAGTTTAATTTTCTGTACACCAATGAACGGAAAATAAGCAGGAAGTGGAAAGTTTATTACCGCCGGTGTTTATGCCTAGTGCAGCTGCTACCTTGCAAGGAGTTATGTATATTTTTTCCTGGAGAGTTTTTAAACATCCCTTATACTCATCAAAGCGATCAACCAATTCTCTTAACAGGGCGTGAGAGATATTCATTTCTAGGACATGTGCCAGTGCACCAAATCCCATTTGTTCAACTATATCTCTCTTTTCTTGACTCATATTCCTAAACATTGTTGCTATTGCCTTTGTTTGGCATCTGCAATCATGAGTTTTCTACAAGTTTTGAAACAAAATGTGAGGATATATTTATAATACAAAATAGATATTATTTGAACAAAAGCAAATAAATGTATTTAATGTGCTTACGTTATAGTGTGGCTTCTCTATTTTTGTCACCATTGTGTTGTTGTCTTTTGCTGTAATAAAAAAATTTGGTTAATACTTCACTCAATACACTGAAAAGCACAAGCATGTATATCTTAATCAAATTAATTAAAATGTCCCAGCCCACCGAACCAAACCCACTTAATGCACTGAATAAAACATGATAAATAATGAATCAGCTAGACTAGTTACACTATCCACTATCTACTCACATACATTATTCATTGAACTGAATGAAAATAAGAACAAATTTAATTCAAAGCCCTAATTATACTATAAAAATGCAATCATAATAAAGCCTAAACCCTGAACACAGTAAATATCAAGTGAATGAGAATCACCCAACCCACCGAACCGAACTCAATCCATGTGGTGCATAAATGATTATAAGCTTTCAATTATGAAGAATAGTATTTTCTTCATGCAATAGAAATTAACCGAATAGAGTAAAAATCAAGTTCAAAGACCTTGTTACACTAACCACTGGACTGAATGAAAATAAGAACAAATTTGATTCAAAGCCTAGTTATACTGTAAAAATGCAATCAGAATAAAGGCTAAACCATGAACACAGTATATATCAAGTGAATGAGAATCACCAAACCCATCGGACCGAACTCAATCCATGTGGTGAATAAATGATTATAAGCTTTCAATTATGAAGAATAGTATTTCTTCATGCAATAGAAGTTAACTGAATAGAGTAACAATCAAGTTCAAAGATCAAGTTACACTAACCACTGGACTGAATGAAAATAAAAACAAATTTGATTCAAAGCCTTAGTTATACAGTAAAAATGTAATTAGAATAAAGCCTAAACATTGAACACACTAAATATCAAGTGAATGAGAATCACCCAGCCCATCGAACCGAATACAATCCATGCGGTGAATAAATCATTGTAAGCTTTCAATTATCAAGAATAGTATTTCTTCATGCAATAGAAGTTAACTGAATAGAGTAACAATCAAGTTCAAAGACCTAGTTACACTTACCACTAGACTGAATGAAAATAAGAACAAATTTGATTCAAAGCCCTAGTTATACAGTAAAAATGCAATCAGAATAAAGTCTAAACCTTGAACACAGTAAATATCAAGTGAATGAGAATCACCAAGCCCACTGAACCGAACTCAATCCATGTGGTGAATAAATGATTATAAGCTTTTAATTGTCAAGAATAGTATGTCTTCATGCAATAGAAGTTAACTGAATAGAGTAACAATCAAGTTCAAAGACCTAGTTACACTAACCACTGGACTAAATGAAAATAACAACAAATTTGATTCAAAGCCCTAGTTATACAGTAAAAATGCAATCAGAATAAAGCCTAAACATTGAACATACTAAATATCAAGTGAATGAGAATCACCCAGCCCACCGAACCGAATACAATCCATGTGGTGAATAAATCATTGTAAGCTTTCAATTATCAAGAATAGTATTTCTTCATGCAATAGAAGTTAACTGAATAGAGTAACAATCAAGTTCAAAGACCTAGTTACACTAACCACTGGACTGAATGAAAATAACAACAAATTTAATTCAAAGCCCTAGTTATATAGTAAAAATTCAATCAGAATAAAGCCTAAACCCTTAACACACTAAATATCAAGTGAACGAGAATCACCAAGCCCACCGAACCGAATACAATCTATGTGGTGAATAAATCATTATAAGCTTTCAATTATCAAAAATAGTGTTTCATAAACTTTCAATCATCAAGAATATTATTTCTCCATGCAAAAGAAGAACTGAACAGAGTAACAATCAAGTTCAAAGCCCTACTTACACTATCTACTGAATTGAATGAAAATAAGTAAAAATTTTATTAAAAGCCCTAGTTATATTGTAAAAACGCAATCAGAATACCTTGATCTACTGAACGAAGGAAATCAATCCAGTAAAACTAAAATGCAAATAGGAGAAATGCTATATTTCAAGATTTCAAATGAACAGTAGTTTTTTTTCATACCTTTGTTAGTCTCTGTTGCTGTTTTCGTTCGTTTTTGCTTGTTCGTGGCGAAATCTTATCGCGATTCTTCTCTAGTAGTGATTTTCGCAGAGAACGTGACTGAAATTTGAGTGATTTTGAGAGAAATTCGAAGAGAAGGAGTGGTTTCGTGTTGAGGAAGAAGTAACGTTTCTTCATAATGAACGTGAAATAACGAGGGGATTTTCGGCGCGTGTTTTTACACTTCATTAATGCGTGTGAATTAATTTGAGTTTGGACCAACTTGGTTATATGGATGTGTAACTAAGCCTGTTTATTTTATTAAATCAAGTTTAATTCCAATTAAACTTTAATTAAATATTTAAATATTTAAATTTTACCTCAATTCAAATTAAGTAATCGCGTGAATCTCATGAATTAAATTGAAAATTTAGTCAAATAGAAATATTTGAAGAATCAAAATTCAAACTTGTTCGAAGATCTAGTGCCACTTGAATTGAGTTATAATAGTGGCATAAACTTTTCATATTCAAAAATCAAAACTTCAAATTAAATACTTTTTTATACTATTTATTTATTATTTATTTACTCTTGTTTCTCAATTAAAATAAAGAAAAGAAAGCGAAAACATTGAGCGTGAAGAATGATGCTCAACGAGATGCTTATGCCTTGTTCCATGCCAACCTATTAACGAAGCACTAATTAGAAGACACTAGTCTCCATTTCAATTAAAATAATTAAATAAATAAATGGAAAAGTTTGTTTCTTCCATGCCACTAGTATTTATATCTAACCAATCGCATATGCAACACAGGGTTTTGCTCAGTTAGGTTAACGCATCATCCACCTCTTTTTTACAGTTACACCTAACCTCATTTGATTTCGTATCTCTTCTTTGTTTTTGCCTCCTTCCCTTACTCACTCACTCCCTCATTCTCTCACAAATCAGGTATCTCTCTTCTGTTATTCCCATCTATCTACTCGTAATCTCCATTAACATTTAATTTCATTTATTTTAATCTAATTTAATTTAATCCATAATATAAGATAGATTATGAATTGTTATTACTATTATTATTGTTGTTGTTACTGGTGGTTTCTGAAATGTTTTGGATTGATTTTATTTGATTTGGATCTGAAATTTAAAGAGAGAATGAAAAAAATTTGATTTTTTTTCTTAGTGTTAGGAATATGGGAAGCACAGATACCAAGTTTAAATTGGCTGATCACCCAAAGCTGCCAAAGGGAAAGCCAGTTGCTGTGGTGGTTTTGGATGGATGGGGTGAGGCCAACGCTGATCAGTACAACTGTATCCACACCGCTGAAACTCCAACCATGGATTCCCTCAAAAAGGTAGATATATAGATATAGATACTACATGGTATATGCACCCTTTTGTGGAATCTGAAATCTTTTTCTTTTTGCATATATTATGATATATTCATTCATATAATGATAAGATCTAAAAGATTGGTCCCCCTTTTCGGGGTGTATACGTTTGCTTGATCCACTTTCTGCTCATGTATTGTTATGATTCCTAGTTTTTTTTTACCTTGTCATTGGTAGGTGAGAGGCCTTCTCTTGATTTGAAGTTTATTTAACTGGAAATTCTGAACCGGTGTTATTGAATGTCTTGAATTTGTATGATTATTGATGAGATAGAAATGGAAATGAATGGTGGGGTTGGTTGGTTTTTGTTGTTGTAGGGTGCACCTGAAAGGTGGAGATTGGTGAGGGCTCATGGTACTGCTGTGGGACTTCCTACAGAGGATGACATGGGCAACAGTGAAGTCGGTCACAATGCTCTTGGTGCTGGCCGCATCTTTGCTCAAGGGTAAGGCTTTTTGTATTTGTGGTTAAAATTAATAGACTAATAGCAATCAGATGTTTCTTGCCATTTTATTTAACCTACTGGTTTCTTCATAAGGAATTGGTTTTCTGGAGTTTCTTTAAGACTGTTACTATTAGATTCATAGAAGCAATAAATGTTAAACGTTCTTGTTTTTTGAAAACAATTGAACTTTGCTGTCGTCGTCTATTGCCTAGTTTTCCTTTGATGGATTTTTCGGTTAATTGTATATTACTTTGACTTGGAACTCTGTATTCTTAAATATTTGGTTCATTTAGAATTTTCAGATGTTTACTTTTGGTGTTCCTTTTCTTATGTGTACTCCTTAATCCTTAGCCTTTCTTGTTAAAATGTTCTCCTAACTTGTCTGAGGATTGGGATTTTGTGGTGTTTATTGTTCATTCTAGTGCCAAGCTTGTGGACCTTGCTCTTGAATCTGGAAAAATTTATGAAGGAGAAGGCTTCAAGTACATACAGGAAAGTTTTGCCAATGGCACATTGCATCTCATTGGGTTATTGAGTGATGGTGGAGTCCATTCCCGACTTGATCAGTTGCAGGTGAGGATTGGGGGGTTGGAACATTTGTTTCTCCATGTTTGTGTGAAGTTGATCCTTTCTAACTAAGCAATTTTTCTGCAGTTGTTGCTTAAAGGTGTTAGTGAGCGAGGTGTTAAGAGAGTCCGCGTACACATTCTTACAGATGGTCGTGATGTTTTGGATGGCTCAAGTGTCGGATTTGTAGAAACTCTTGAAAATGATCTTGTCAAGTTGCGTGAGAAGGGTATTGATGCAAGAATTGCATCAGGTGGGGGTCGTATGCATGTTACAATGGATCGATATGAGGTACTGCATAACATTGCCCTTCAGTTTGGTCAAGTCAAGAATCTTTCAATACCCATATAAGATTAAAATAAAAATATTTAATAAGCCATAAGCATTTTGTATTTGTTTACAAAAAATATGCTTGACTTGCGTCTATTCTTTTTCTCTTTTTACCTTCTCTCTCTTGTACTAATGGTTTTGAAACAAACTGCAGAATGACTGGAATGTTGTGAAACGAGGGTGGGATGCTCAAGTTCTTGGCGAAGCCCCTCATAAGTTTAAAAGTGCTCTTGAAGCTGTCAAGAAACTAAGAGCAGAACCAAAAGCCAATGATCAGTACCTGCCTCCTTTTGTCATTGTTGATGATAATGGGAAGGCTGTTGGACCAATTGTTGATGGTGATGCAGTTGTTACATTCAACTTCCGGGCAGATCGTATGGTTATGATTGCCAAGTCTCTTGAATACGAAGACTTTGATAAATTTGATAGAGTCCGTTTCCCCAAGATTCGCTATGCTGGAATGCTTCAGTACGATGGTGAATTGAAGCTTCCTAGTCATTATCTTGTTTCTCCACCAGAAATTGACAGGACTTCTGGTGAATTCTTGGTGCATAATGGTGTTAGGACTTTTGCATGCAGGTGAGCTGTGACTACTTTAAATATTAATAAACCACTATTCAGAAGTTTGGATTTAGCTTTAAATATAATCGTGTTGACTTGTTTGAATTTCCTCTTCAACAGCGAGACTGTTAAATTTGGTCATGTCACATTCTTCTGGAATGGAAACCGCTCTGGCTATTTTAATCGACAACTGGAGGAATATGTGGAAATTCCTAGTGACATTGGGATTACATTCAATGTACAACCAAAAATGAAGGCACTGGAGATTGCTGAAAAGGCTAGGGATGCCATTCTTAGTCGGAAATTTGATCAGGTAAACGATGAATCATCAAGTGACTCAGATATATTGCGATGTTATTAAACTTCCACTTATTCTTCTATCTTATGTGTTGCACAGATCCGTGTCAACCTTCCAAATGGTGACATGGTGGGGCATACAGGTGATATTGAAGCGACAGTTGTGGCTTGCAAGGCTGCTGATGAAGCAGTGAAGGTACGCACGACGATTAATTTTCAAATTTTGCTGGACAAATTTTGCTGGAGCACTTTTGTAAATACAGCTTGTTATTTGTTTTTGTACCCTCTGCTGGAAATTTGAGAACTCCATGTTTACTATATAGGGCTTTTAGTATCGCGATTAAAATTGGCACAACAGTGTTTTTGGTAAGAGCTATTCATGTGAGAAAAGTATATTCTGTCTATTTCTCTCTTAAAATGGCAAGGCCATGTTCAATATCAAATTTCATTATCCAATTTTGTTCTGTTTCTTTGGCATATTATTTGGTCAACTGAAGGGAAGCAGGTGAGCTGTCCCTAATTCCCACACCGCCACTATAAATGTCACTGTACCACAATAGACATTAAGGGTATGATCGGCTGTGGGGTAAATATTGGGTCGGAATTTCATGGATGAGTTAGAGGTGTAAAATTGCACATGGAGTTAGTCCATGACTGGTTAACTGATTCTGTCTTCAGGAATACTTCTTTTGTTGCATTTAGTTTTTAATATGCTAGTGCTGAATAGGTAATTACTGCAAGAAATAAATTTGTGCTAAAAGGAGAAAGAACAAGATAGTTGTGAAGACGAGTAGTTAATCAGTTGTATTAATTAATGTGTATGTGCATTTGTTATGCAGATGATTCTTGATGCAATTGAACAAGTAGGTGGAATTTATGTCGTCACTGCTGACCATGGCAATGCAGAGGACATGGTCAAGAGAGACAAATCGGGAAAGCCTCTTCTTGACAAGGAGGGAAAGATTCAGATTCTTACTTCACATACCCTTCAGCCGGTAAGTCATGCAAATTCTAGCTGGTCCATTCTCCGCTTTACATGAGTAGTGAATTTGTTGAATATCTAGCTAATTTTTGTCAGGTAATAAGGCAGAGATTCATTGTTTAATGTTAATCACAACCTAAACAGATGTCTAAAAATATAGGCATCCATGTTAAAAACAGCGAGTAATGATATAGCCTCTTAAAAACATTCCTATGTCAAGGTTAATTTTGGTTCTAACTTTCTAATTACTTCTGCCTTGCTTGTTAAGGTGCCTATTGCCATTGGAGGTCCTGGATTGGCCCCTGGTGTCAGGTTCAGAAATGACGTCCCCGATGGTGGGCTGGCCAATGTAGCTGCGACCGTGATGAATCTTCATGGATTTGTGGCTCCCAGTGACTATGAGACAACTCTCATTGAAGTAGTTGATAAGTAGAAAACTGTTAGATAAACTATAATGTGCACAACTACAGGGAAGGCTGGAGATTGCAGCCCTTTTAAATAATTCGAAAGTTTTGGTCTCCTCCACACATATGGCGGGGTTTTGATTTTTCATTTTTTGAAGAATTGTTAGTGAATCAGTCTGCGGATGACAGAACAGGATAACTTATTAATGGCCATTTGAGTGTAGCTTTTGTTTCTTTTTTTTTTTTTAAAAAAAGGAAAAGAAAAAAAAAACTCTTTGATTGTCCTTAATAATTATTGAAACATTATGTGATTTTTCCAGTCAAATATGGTAGGTTTCTAGTTATGACTCTGATGTTTGATGTCATTTTGGAATGCCGCCTTAGCTGATTTTGTATATTGAGGTTGATGAGAGGACGTTTTGTTCAGTGCAAAGGCAAAGTTTCTTTGAATTTAAAAAGTAGATGTCAATTGTTGAGTTGGTAGATAATGTNGTTCTGTCTCGGTTTTAGTTAAGTATTTATTTTTAAATATTTACTTAACTAAGGAAATCATTGAAATATACTATAATTTTAAAATTTTAAAATAAGTTTACAAAATTACTCTTGATAGCAGTAATTATGAAGTGGATATTATCAATTTATGTTAGGTAATCTCATTGTAATTTTAATTTGTTGGAAATGAACTTTGTATTGAGAATAAAATTCCTTAAATAAAAGGCATATCATTAATTTAGAAATGACAATATCTACTCTCTGATAATTATTCTCTTTAATTATTTCATTAATTTATTTTTTTTTGCTTGTTAAGTTAGGCCTTACGATTGAAAAAAGAAAGTTAATGCTATATTGATTTGCTAAGTAGAAAATTATTTGTGAAAATAAATACACAAAAAATAAAGTTGACACTTATATTAGAATGGAGTAATATATACTAATTTCCTATGAGCTAAGCTTGTTTTGTTTTTCCCTCTATAAAACTTCAATAGAAACTCAAAAACCAAATCAATCCAAACCAGCAAGTTGGTACTGGTTTAGTTCTTTAAATATAATCAAATTAAACCAAACAAACCGAAATGAGATTTATAGGCTTTTCCTGAGTTAGCATGAAAATGAAAAAGGTGTAGATGCATGCAAAACTTAGAATAGCACTACAACTATTGTTCACATGTTCATGTCTTCAACTCATGAGGCAAAAACACATGTAATGTGCCTTTTCAACACACACAGTTACCACCTTTGAATTCCAAGAAATCATTAGAATACAAGTACAATTTCTCATCTGTCTCATAGACCTAAAATATTCATTGCACTATACACCCAAAACCCTTTGAACCTAAATCAAAGTAAAAAATATATAATATGCATCATTTTTTTTTGTTACTCAAGTAACTAATTCACTCCAACTGGTCCTATGCATATCACCTATTGCTACTTAACAACACATGAACAAATGGTACATTGCCTGTAACAATCCCATCATAAACGTTGAGCTCGGTAGCTAGGACTGGACAGAGGTACAGAGATAAAGAGACACAAAAATGTGCTTGAAGTTGGAGATAGGTACAATTTTCCTACATAAATTTTGTCTTTCTGTGTTCCCAGCTATCAAATCACAGCTCAAGCACAAAAAGCGGAACATGGAGTTCCTTGATCTGTACGGCACATAGAAAACATGAAAATATTGTATTTAGTTAGACCATACATGGATGAGACCATGTCTGTTACCGGTATATATCTCATTTCGATCTTCATCGAAAAAGAGGGCAGTTATGTCCTCCAAAGCCTCCGCCACAGTGCTCCTTATTTGAGATGAATGATTGCGCCGACAACTGCAACCAGTTCCACTGCACTCATCTGATTTGGTGCTGCTATTCGACGCATTAATTTTAGCGAGACATTTCCCGGTCAAGATATTGCTGACATTAATGGAGCCAGCAGCTGCATTACGAGGCAAATTATAATGATATTAAATCACTTTCGCAAATTGAAAGTTGTTCATGATTAATATGTTTAGAAACTAAAGAACTAAGCTCAAAGGGAATTACCATTTCCTTCCAACCATTGAACATCGGAATCAGCCCTGCAATAAGATATGATCAGATCTTGATCACTTGTTATGTATATGTTATTTGTATTGCAATCAGGATGCCATAACAGGTGATCCTCAAATGACGTAACAAGTTCTCCGCGAAAGTTCCACACAGAAACTGTTCGGTTTCTGAAAGTAAGGAACAATTGATTCTCATATAGGAAGATAAATGCTGATGGAGTCATGAACTCAGTTCTGCTTATCTCTGTCAGTTCAGCATTTCGAACCTACAAATAAAATAAATTACTTTCATTCATAAATTAGTTTTAAAAGAGAAGTAAAAGACATTATATTAAAAATGGACTTTTTCTAGTGAAGGCTCTCTTTAAGGATACAAAACTTTTAAATAACATTAAATGCAAGAAAAACTTAACCTTCAACTTTTGCATCCTTAAAGAACTCGCTGGCACACTTATCAGCAAAACCCAAAAAAAAAAAAATGATAATAAAACAATAAAAGCAAGGCATACGTCAAGAATCTGAAGGTTCTCATTTTCTTGCTTGACCAGAAGCTTTTCATTGAATTGCTCTATGAAATCCACCTTTTTATTCCGATGAAGTAGATGATTGAATGATTTGAGGACTGTGCCATCTTCGATGGACAGAATCTGAAGGGGAATATGGCCGCTGGATCTATTGAAAATTAATAACATGATACCAGGGCTGCAACAAATGATCAACTAATTAAGCTCCAAAATGATACACCAATGTTTCACGTAGATTGTACATTGCCAAAAATTTTACAAAGACCAGTTACGTTAGTTGAAAAAGACATGCAAGGCACACTTAAAAGTGTCTGAAAATGCCGAGAAATAACAGTTCCAGAAAGAAATAGTGACATAAAATTCTGAGATAGCAGCATATTAGAAATAATAAAATACCCATCAGGAAAAAAATCCTTATGGCGCTTAAGAATCTACAAGTGTTATTACTAATTTTAATATGCACTTGTGTCCTAATAAATAAATTAACATTAGCTGAAAGAAGCTTTAGACTTCCAAAAAGGTTTATCATGGAACTCAAAAACTATTAGATAAATTAGTTAGGAATATTGAAGAATTTCACAAAAACATCTGGATCAAGTGAACAAGCCATTTGTATCCGGAATACAGAACTTAAGAGCAGACTTAGAGAGGTTACTTAGTACAATGGAACTTGAATCTGGAAGTCAATCCAAAGAAGAGAATGTACCTGATCTTGATTTCTTGAACATGCCTATCTGAGATGGAGTATAACAATGTATAGTTTTTAAGATCAAAGACCTTGTATACACTGATACCATTTTATGAATGTGGTTAGACAGAATAAGCAGGAAATAACAATCAATTTGGTAGTGAGTTTTCATCTGCTGATCAATTTGGTTCCTAGAAGTTTTATAACCGTGAATCAAGTTAATCCCTCTCATAGATTCCGTTTTGACACCTTGATAGGATGTTGACCCGGACAGTTAAGTGTCACGTGTCTCAAAATAGTAACCTATCAAATGATGTGGCATGCCAGTCAGAAAATCATTTTGTGACTTGTAGCATTGTCAAACCATGTTAACATGCCATGTGGCACTTAACGGTCCACTTCAACATCCCACAAATGGCGTCAAAATGGAATCTGTGCATGATTCACGGTTATAAAACTCAAAGACCAAATTAATTATTGTCTCTAATAAACAATGGGTAAACAAAACAACACTATAGTAGACTAAAATAGAGAAGTAAATGAGGAAGATACCTATCCTGTGCAGAGTAAGTTAGGACCTTTCCGTTAACATCGTCAAACTCTACAAAACCGGGCCATTTCAAGGACTCGGACTCAAAGAGAGGAAACCCATCGTCTGGCCTACCCCTTCGTATGTATCTATGAACAGATATGAAAGCGAATGTAAGCAAAAAAGATTCAGAAATAGCAATCAAAGAGGAAGATTTGAAAGCACAGCTGCAGGATATACGCACTCAATCCCAGTGGATCTGCATTTCAAGGAGCTGAAGTTTTCAGAAGCATAAACAGACACTGTAATAAGTGAGTCATTGTTCTTATTATAGAAGAGACTTCGAATCACTTCATCAGGGGACACATTCAAAAAGCAAACCCTTTCATTTGTATCTGCAAGTAATCGAATTGAACAATCAACTAATTTGTATTCTCAAGTCTCAACACTATGGGAAGCACCACACAAAACCAGAATAGGTACCAATTCACAGTTTCTCCATTCAATTGAGCATTCCATTCACAAAAATAAATAACCAATTTACATGTATTCAGCACAATGACAATTTTGATCAAAATCAAACAAAGGGAAATGGCAATGAAAATGGGCATCAGAAAACTCAAAACCCCAATTAATTGTGCTTGCAATAGACCATCCCAATTCACCAATTCAAAAACTATAAAACTCCAATTCCATCGATTCAGCACAATAAGGGCTAATGCCAATGGCTACTGGTACCCACCCATCCACGCATAAAGATCAAACCCCAATTCATTTATACATACAAAAGACCACCCCCATTAACTAAAAATCATAGAATCAATGAATTCAGCACAATCACAACAATGATCAACAAAAAGGTAATGCAAATGTTCATTGAAAGTTTCAATTTTTAAGGTGCCCACAAAAGAAAAAAACAACTTTTCCAACTAAAGGGTAACACAATTCAGAACCCTCACCTCTACTAAAAGCAGCACAAAGACCAGAATGGCAAAGCGCAAAGACCAAGTTCTTAGCAGCAACGATCTCAACAAGCTTGCTTCTTTTCATGAAGAAGGGCAAAATGGAAGAAGGAGAAGAAGAAGAAGAATTGGTAGAAGAAGGTTTACGATCATGAGTGTCATACTCTTGAACCAAGCGCATGGTGCTGAATCTCTGGTGTGCAGTGGTTGTTGCGAATGCCCGGTGGGGCTTGGGGCAAATCTCGCGGGATTGGAGCTTTTTGACGATGCTGTTATGGTTAACACTGCCATTGGTGGAAGCTCTTCTTCTTCTTCCACCTTTGCTTGCAACTATTCTTCTGCTGCTATATCTTGCTGATATTCTTCTTCCTTCCATTCTCTCTCTCTCTCTTCGGTCTCAAATCCACAACTTCAATAAATAAGTGCAATATATATATTCAAACCACTTATATGAATAATATTTCCTAATACTTAATTAATATATATATTAATTAAGTATTAGGAAATATTATTCATATAAGTGGTTTGAATATATATATTGCACTTATTTTCCAATGTTTTTATCAACCCATTTTGTTTTTATTTACCTTAGTCTGATGGTTACCATTTTTCATTATATATAACAGTACTTATTTCAAGATGGAATGAGCAAATGAGATATGTTGTACAAAATAAGTTTGTAGGTCTCATTAACTTGGGTTCATGTTCGTGGCTTACTATTGATCTCATGGATTTTTTATCTAAATAAATTTAAAAAAAATATTTATTGAAATAAATAATTTATAAAATAATTATAAAAATATGTAACATGTCTTATCTTATTTATAGTGTAAACAACATACGCATAAACTTATCTCATTTACACTATAAACGAGATACGTGATAAATTATAACATTTACAGTATAAATCAGGTATAGTATGATAAATTTTCAACAGCTATAAAAAAGATGTGCAACCTTTGGTATTCTCTACACATATTTCATATCTTCTTTTCTTCCGTTTTTCTTCCAAAAAATAAGCAAAAATGTCCAGTAGTAGTGGATATGTGGTTGTCTGTGTGTATCCCAATTGTCGTATGAGAAACAGTGACAATGGGGTGATATTTGATTGTGATAATCTGTTAATGTTGCGTACTCGGCGAGTAAGTTCTTTGTCCAAGTTGAAGAGTCTGATATTGAATAACCTTGATGGTTTAGGGAGAAAGAAGATCAAAAGGGTGGGGTATAGGTTGCTAGCACCGTTGGGAAACGAAATTTTTCGGTTTCGTCTATTTCGGCTCCATAGCGACGAGCATGTGTGCTTCATGTTTGACATCCATGGGAGAATCATGGCGGAACAAGTGATGGAGCTTTTCACGGAGGTTGGTGATGTTGGTGGCGGTAGATCTGTCCACTCGACATTTGTGCAGGATGACCCACCTCTCGCACCACCACTGATTCATGTTGCTATTCCAGTGCAAGACATGGACGTGGATGATGAGACTCTGAAGAAGAGTATGTTGCGGATAGCAACGATAGTGGTTCTTCTGAAGATGATGAGGAGGAAGAGTTTATACCAAAGACGCCTATGTTTTGCCTTCCCTCCCCCCTCCCCCACTCGATTCTAGCGCTATCAGATGTACCAAGTCACTATCATGCGTTGGATCCAGATGCGATGCATGAGAAATCTTCGTTTTCCAACACCGGAGAATACGATTACAACCTAGACGGTGAGGTAGAGTTTCGGGTCGGTCACAGATTCAAAAGCAGAGATGCAATAATGCAGGGTATGAAGAACTATAGCATTCGCAGAAGTGCTGAGTATCGGATGGTCGAATTGGACCGATTAAAATACCATGTGCATCGCCACCAAGTTGCAACTGGATGTCCCTGGAGTCTTCATGTAGCGCTCCTGCAGAACCTCAGATACTGGTGAGGTCAAGTTTAATTGTGGCATATTTACTCATTTATGATTGTTATACCTGGTGTAGTTTCCAACCATGAATGTTTTATTTTGTTAGGGAGGGTCGGAGGTTTGGTGGAGCGCATACGTGTTTAGCACCCACCATGTCCCAAGACCATTGACAGTTGGATAGCATCCTCATCTGTAATGTCATCCTGCCATTGATACAGTCTAACACCCATCCGTCAGCATCCCTGTCCTACAGGGTGCAGTTCGGCAAAACTATCACTTCAAACCCTCGTATAGAAAGGTCTGGATGGCGAAGCAAAAGACAATTGCGGAGATATACGGGAACTGGGAGGAGTCATACGATAAGGTGCCGAAGCTGCTACAAGCACTATAGAGTTGTTGTCTCGGAACAATATGTGAGCTCAGGGCCTTATCTTACTATGATGGGCACCTTATGGTCCGCGACTGTATAAAGCATTTTACACAAAAGTACAATCATATCTGTTCCTTTTTATGTCCATTCACACAATCCAGTCAATGTGAAAGGTAGATACTTTTACTAATGTGATGTTACGTAATTGGATGTACGTCGTAAAACTACTATACACTGACAACAACAACAACAGCAGCAAAGCCTTGTTCCACTAGGTGGGGTTGGCTACATGGATTAAATGATGCCATTGAGCTCTGCCATGTATCATGTCTACATAGAGACCGTTTATATGTAGATTTCGTTTGACCACCTCATAGATAGTCTTCCTAGGTCTTCCTCTACCTTTCACCCCTTGTCCATTTTCTATCTCATCCACCCTCCTGACTGGGTGCTCTGTCGGTCTTTTTTTCACATGTCCAAACCACCTGAGACGCAATTCTATAATCTTTTCTATAATAGATGCTACTCCAACTCTCTTTCTTATATCTTCGTTTCTTATTCTATCCAATTGCGTATGACTACTCATCCATCTCAACATCTTTATCTCTGCCACACTTAACTCATGTTCGTGCTCCCCTATAGCCACCCAACACTTTGTACCATAAAGCATAGTCGGTTTGATAGTAGTGCAATAGAATTTACCTTTAAGTTTTAAATGCACTTTTTTGTCACATATAAAACCAGACGCACTCCCCCATTTTGAGCAACCTGCTTGGATCGAATGATTTACATCCTGTTTAATCTCTCCATTATCCTGTATGATGCATCCAAGATACTTTTAACTTTTAACTTTTGCAAGATATTTTCTCCAATCTTCATCTCTGTATTAGAGTTGTGAGAGAGAGAGAGAGAGAGAGAGACTTGTAGAACCTACAAAAATACACCAACTATTTCTCTAAAAAAAATTTTGGAATTTTTTATTTAAATAAAATAACATAAATAGTAAGGTATTTATAAAGTTGCATTACGAGACATATCTCGGATACTGAGGGTATAACCCAAAAAGAGAACATATCTCAACGTCTGGGACCCCGTTCTGTGATTGGGTGATGCCGAGTCATATCCTGGGTGCACCTGGGATATGTATTAGGGCAGAGATCGGGTACTGAGCACTCAAGATATTTGCAAAAACCAAATGGGATCTCAGCACCCGAGATATGTACATGTGAAACACCCTAATTACCTTAAGCCTTACCTCATGCCGTAAAGCAAAGGTTAATCAGAGGTCACGACAATCGTAAGGCTTATACATAAATATATATATAGAAAGGAATAATAATTCTAGAAGCCCTATAAGCTAAAAAAATAGAGTTTCAAAAAGCGCGAAGCGTTCACAGGATAACTATCAGCAAAAAAGACAAGATACAGAAACAAAACAACAAGATATAAGTATATAAGAGAGTATAATAGTCATGAGGAACTAAACTTACGGAGTTTTGAAGGTTATAACAGCATATACAAAATATATCTCTCAAAGTAAGCCTCTAAGGCAAATATAAATACAGAGGTGAGAGAACTAGTCTAAATTATCCAAAATGACAGCAAAATAGAATAAGGTCCTCCACTCTACTACCATCAAGCAACTCACTGAGGTGAGTTGCGACCTGCATCTGAAAAACAACAAGAAAGTATGGAATAAGAATCGGAGGTTTTCAGTATAGTAACAGTAACCAGTGATGTAAGATGTAAGACCCCGGGACCCCAGAGGAAATCCTAGAGCTTCATACCAAACAGATATTCAAGATTAACGAAATAATTAACTTAAACCTTAAATAATAAACAAAGGTATCTAAACTTAGGGGATTTCTAACTAAAACTAGTCATTGCTGCCCCACAGCCTTCACCAACCTACCCTCCGAGCGATCCCATCGCCACCGCCTACCTAACCTCCACAGCACCAGACAATCATAGGTAATGCAAGCAAGTAAAACACAGGTAGAAATCATATATAACAAGTAATTCAAGAATCAAGTAGGCATATTACACAATTAGGCAAACTCAAGTAATCAAATCAAATAAGCACATAAGAGATGCATATGATGAATGCCTGTCCTATTGGCTCGTTATATCACTTGTCGGTCCGTAAATGCTAACCCGACACATCCTTCTGGATGTAGCCTTTTCTGTTACACTAGAGATATAGTGCCCTGCACACTCATGCAGTAGGGAGTCTACTACTCCAGGGATATAGGCCCCACACACTTCATGCAGCAGAGAAAGAAACAACAACAACTACTCATGCAACAGAAAAATCAGCTACGCCGGAGATATAGGCTCCGCACACTCTCAACAACAACTACTCATGCAGCAGAGAAATCTGCCACGCCGAAAATATAGGCTCCGCACACTCCCATATAATCCAATAATTTCCTCATTATTCCTTTCCAAGTTCTAAATTCATCATAACCATCACCGGTTTCTAACTTCTCAAATATCTCTTCAACCACAAACTTCATAACCCAACATTCGCCAATTCAAGCTAGGAAACTACACAAACCTTCCAAACCTAGGTCACCAGCTCTAAACTCATAACTAAAAAATACCCTTTTTATTCCTTTATCATTTCTCTCTTAATTCAAGAACCTAAAACTGGCAAAAAGGCTTTAGACAAGTGTTACGGAAGTTTGCAAGCTTGCCGGGCAAGTAAAACAGTTAAAAACAAGATTTTCGTTGAAAAAATAGGGAAGTGTGCGTGTGCATAGGGTTGTGCATACACACGCCCAGGAGAATTTTCAAGAGGGGTGCGTATCATAGAAGTGTGTGTACGCACAGAAGGTAAAAGTTTTCATTTTAACACACGCACAGATACGTGTGATCACCCTGAACGGATTGCCAATCCTAGCGTGTGCATGCACATAAGTTATGCGCAAGTTGTGCGTACGCACAGCTTGCAAATTTCGCAGGGTGTGTGTGCGTACCAGAGCGTGCTAGCGCTTCCAACAGTAGGCACCTCCCTGTGTGTGCGTGCGTACATCGTGTGTGTACGCACGAGTTTAAAAATACACAGGGTGTGCATGCGCATAAGGTTGTGCGTACGCACAAGTTAAAAATTGCCACTGATCAGATCACGCGCACAGCAGTGTGCGTGCGCACACAAACCAGAAATCACAAATTCTGCAACTTCACAGAATTCAAATTTCTGAGCCAAACTTTCAACGATCATATCTTTCTCTACAAAATCTATACCATTTTAAAGTTCTTTGAATTATCTTTAATTTGATATAAAAATCATTCTGTTTCAAAAACTGTAGATCAGGATATGATCCGCCAAAGTTGGCCTAAAACCCATTTTTACCAAAATCCTTAAAAACTTACTTTTATCAAAACTTTCATTTCAAAACCAAACTAGTCACAATCCAATTACTACCAAAACAACACAAAGTCCACACAACTCATTCTTCAAACTCAACCATCAATAACCTCCCATTTACATTATTCCACACCATCAAAATCATTATTGTCCAACATCTAAAATCATCATAAACACTTATAATTCTCCTCATTCATCAATAACATTTTCATGATTCATCATCAATCATCAACAATACCAACAACTCTCAACAACCATAATAATTCTCAACATTCACCATCAAATCATTAAGCTCCCAAACATTTCACAACAACATTACACATCAATAATTTCTCATACATAGATCCATCACTTACCACCCATCATCATTATCATAATAGTCACCCAACACCAATCTCAACACAACATCAATAATGCATCAAACTTAACACAACATTAATAATCCATCATCAGGCTACATATACTCAAAGTCATCATACATCATAATTATCAACATCTAATTTTAATCCTATCCTATGGTTCACTAGCCTAAGTGTCTAGAGATATTACATATTACATAGAGGAGACCAAAACTATACCTTGGCCGATCCCTAAAAAGCACACCGCACCAAGATTGGAATCCAACAAGCTTTCAACTCACCAACAAGCTACCAAAGCTCAAACTAACATTATATATATATATCAAAATCAAAACCTAAGATACACAAAATAACTAAACACAAGGGTTTAGTAAAATCTTATCTTATCCAACAAGATTATGGATAAAATCCAACAATATCCAATGCTAGATCACCCCTAAACAAACAAAACACAAAAATCTACTCAAGAACTAGAACCAAAATGCACAAGCACTAGGGTAGGAAATTGGAGCTGGAGTTTTAATGTCTTACAAACAATGCCTAACTAGAATCGTACAGCTCGACAAGAGTTTCGTGTGGCCGTAAACTGCTCGTCAATCGAAGCTCTGTAGCTCAAGATATGGCTTGAGGAAGATGGAGGTGAATAGTGCCAAGCCCTCTTCTCCCGCTCTTCTCAAACCAGCGTGCCTCCCTCTCTTTTTGGGTGAAAATCAGCTGATTTGGCTCATTAACTCACTTATATATGTTAGGCATTGGGCTCGATTTGGGCCCGGCCTAATCCGTTAGCGTTTTAGGTCCGTTTGTCCCACTTTGGGCCAAAACCTTTAAGATTAGTGCCCAGTTTACGATTCTAAATTATTTTTGTCTTTTCAAAACAATAAATTTAATTTTCCAAAATACGCAGTACTGAACAGACTAGAACTGGTACTGCCAGCTTAAGCACAGTACGCATTTTTAAAAAAACTTTTCGAAAAAGATACATTTTCCAACTCAAAAAAATTCATTGAAACCAAATTTCACCTTTAAAATTTTCAAATTAAAACTTCTAAATTTGAATCTACTCTGGGCACTTAAAAATTATTATTTTATTAAAACGGTTTCTACGTGAAAAACTTCGGTTCTTACATTCTCCCTTCCTAATAAAATTTTCGCCCTCGAAAATTCGAATCACGTGATATATCCTCCTCAAAACGTTCTATCGTGTCGATGTTCTCTCTCATCTTCTGCTGCGTCACTCTGATTATTCGTCATCACAAATCTGAAATCCTCGGCTACCGCCACTAGAATCTTCCTTTTCCATGGTTTACTTCCAACAAAACTTTAAGCTCTTGTAATCCTAACGGCGACTTTCCAAAAGATAGAACTAAGCTACCCTCAAGTCCAAGCAATACATAATACTCAAAGCATACGCTTACCTCTCATCGGAGAATCTGACCCCGTTGCATCACGTGCATCCAAAGTAAACACACGGCCTAGCTGTTGATTCTGACCCTCATCTCGGTTCCTCCCGCGACGACAATACTTGGATATATGTCCAGGCTTCCCACAAGTAAAACACAGATGACCTCCCCCATATGGTGAAACTGAGCATTGTTGTCCCTTCCGAAGTTCCCATCTCTTTTAAAGCTTTGCCCCCTCGGTGCAAGGTAATCACTACGAGCTCGGTTGTCAGTACAACCTCGATTTTCTCTCGCCTTAGTTATCTCATTGGCACAGTCCTCCACAACTCACACTTTGTTGACTAGTTCCGAGAATATTCTTATCTCCAAGGGAGCTATAGCAGTCATAATGTCGTCCTTGAGGCCTCCTTGATACTTGATACATTTCCAACTCTCATAGGTCTCAGGGGCTCTCTGACATACTCTTGAAAACCTACACAGCTCTTCAAATTTGCTTCTGTACTCTGCTACTGACATTGAGCCTTGCTTCAGCTGCATAAGCTCTAACTCCCTTGCCTCTCTCACCGACTCCGAAAAATACTTCTTATAGAACACCGTTGAAATACATCCCAAGAGATTTCTGCATTCGGAAGTCGCAGCAACTGGCACTCTCCTTGCCACCAATGTTGTGCCTCTCCTAACAGTTGATGGGCCGCAAACTCCACGTACTGGTTAGTTGGGACATGCTGAGCTTGCAATGCACACTCCATAGCTTGGAACCAATTGTCCACTTTCGTAGGGTTAGTCGATCCTCTAAAAGTTGGTGGATGAACTTTCAGAAATGAAGCCAAGGTCATCGGAGCACCTCCCAAGTCATTACCATTTCCGTCTCTATTCCCAGTTCCATTTCCATCTCCGTTTCTATTTTCATTTCCCGCCGGTTGACCCAACCTTTGTACGGCTTGCAACGTTACAGCAGCATTCGCTTCCATGGTATTAGCCAAGTTGGCTATCACCGCCATGAATTCGGCATGGTTATCGGCCGGTCGGTTATTCTCAGTTCCTCCCCGTGTACGAGTACGTCCTCGTCTGTGAGTAGCCATTAGGGTTCCTGTCTACACCAAACAATCGATATTAAGGTGATCAGTCTTAATATCAAAAGTCTAGTGCTTCAATTATCCCAAAAAGGCACTCACAAACAAGCATGCTATGCATATATCAAACAGATAACCCTAACAGCATCAAAGAAAATACACAGAGTATGCAATGAAGCATAATCAGTCCATCCATCAGACTCACGAGGACAAACTGCTCTGATACCACTAAATGTAACACCCAAATTACCCTAAGCCTTACCTCATGCCGTAAAGTAAAGGTTAATCAGAGGTCACGACAATCCTAAGGCTTTAATAATCCTAGAAGCCCGATGAAGATATAAGCTCAAAAAAATAGAGTTTCAAAAAGTGCGAATCGTTCACACGATAACTATTAGCGAAAAAGACAAGATACAGAAACAAAACAACAAGATATAATTATATAAGAGAGTATAATAGTCATGAGGAACTAGCCTCAGCCCGCGGAGTTTTAGGCCGACTAGTCAATATGTAGACTTACAGAGTTTTGAAGGTTATAACAACATATACAAAATATATCTCTCAAAGTAAGTCTCTAAGGCAAATATAAATACAGAGGTGAGAGAACTAGTCTAAATAACCCAAAATGACAGCAAAATAGAATAAGGTCCTCCGTTCTGCTACCATTAAGCAACTCACTGAGGTGGGTTGCGACCTGTATTTAAAAAACAAGAAAGTATGGAATGAGAACTGGAGGTTCTCAGTATAGTAACAATACCCAGTGATATAAGATGTAAGTCCCCGGGACGCCAGAGGCAACCCTAGAGCTTTATACTAAACAAATATTCAAGCTTAACGAAATAATTAATTAAACCTTAAATAATAAACAAAGGTATCTAAACTTAGAAGATTTCTAACTAAAACTAGTCACCGCTGTCCCACGGCCTTCGCCAACCTACCCTCCGAGCGATCCCATCGCCACCGCCTACCTAACATCTTCAGCACCAGACAATCACAGGTAATGCAAGCAAGTAAAACACAAGTAGAAATCATATATAAGAAGTAATTCAAGAAGCAAGTAAGCATATTACACAAGGCAAACTCAAGTAATCAAAGAAAACAAGCACATAAGTGATGCATATGATAAATGCCTGTCCTATTGGCTCATGATATCACTTGTCGGTTTGTAAATGCCAACCTGACACATCCTTCCGGATGTAGCCTTTTCTGCCACGCTAGAGATATAGTGCCCTGCACACTCATGCAACAGCGAATCTGCTACACCAGAGATATAGTGCCCTGCACACTCATGCAGTAGGGAGTCTACTACTCCAGAGATATAGGCCCCGCACACTTCATGCAGTAGAGAAGGAAACAACAACAACTACTCATGCAGCAGAAAAATCTGCCACGATGGAGATATAGGCTCTGCACACTCTCAACAACAACTACTCATGCAGCAGAAAAATCTGCCACGCTGGAGATATAGGCTCCGCACACTCCCATATAATCCAATAATTTCCTCATTATTCCTTTCCAAGTTCTAAATTCATATAACCATCACCGGTTTCTAAGTTCTCAAATATCTCTTCAACCACAAACTTCATAACCCAACATTCGCCAATTCAAGCTAGGAAACTACACAAACCTTCCAAACCTAGGTCACCGGCTCTAAACTCATAACTAAAAAAAATACCCTTTTTATTCCTTTATCATTTCTCCCTTAATTCAAGAACCTAAAACTGGCAAAAAGGCTTTAGACAACTGTTACGGAAGTTTGTAAGCTTGTCGGGCAGGTAAAACAGTTAAAAATAAGGTTTTCGTTGAAAAACAAGGCAGTGTTCGTGCGCATAGGGTTATGCGTACGCACACCAGGAGAATTTTCAAGAGGGGTGCGTACGCATAGAAGTGTGCCTACGCACAGAAGGTAAAAGTTTTCATTTTAACACGCACAGATATGTGCAATCGCCCTGAACAGATTGCCAATCCCAGCGTGTGCGTGCGCACGAGGTTGTGCGTACGCACAGCTTGCAATTTTTGCAGGGTGTGTGTGCGTACCAGAGTGTGCTAACGCTCCCAATAGTAGGCACTTCCCTGTGTGTGCGTACGCACAAGAGTGTGCGTACGCAAGAGTTCAAAAATACACAGGGTGTGCATGCGCACAAGTTAAAAATTGCCACTGATCAGATCACGCGCACAGCAGTGTGCGTGCGCACGCAAACCAGAAATCCCAAATTCTGCAACTTCACAGAATTCAAATTTCTGAACCAAACTTTCAACGATCATATATTTCTCTACAAAATTCATATTTCTACAAAATCTATACCATTTTAAAGTTCTTTGAATTATCTTTAACTTGATATAAAAATCATTCTGTTTTAAAAACTGTAGCTCAAGATATGATTCGCTAAAGTTGGCTTAAAACCCATTTTTACCAAAAAACCTTAAAAACTTACTTTTACGAAAACTCTCATTTCAAAACCGAACTACTCACAATCCAATTACTACCAAAACAACACAAAAGTCCACACAACTCATTCCTCAAACTCAACCATCAATAACCTCCCATTTACACTATTCCACACCATCAAAATCATTATTCTCCAACATCCAAAATCATCATAAACTCCTAATTCTCATAATTCATCAATAACATTTTCATGATTCATCATCAATCATCAACAATACCAACAACTCTCAACAACCATAATAATTCTCAACATTCACCATCAAATCATTAAGCTCCCAAATATTTCACAACAACATTACACATCAATAATTTCTCATACATAGATCCATCACTTACCATCCATCATTATCATAATAGTCACCCAACACCAATCTCAACACAACATCAATAATTCATCAACCTTAACACAACATCAATAATCCATCATCAGGCTACATATACTCAAAGTCATCATACATCATAATTATCAACATCCAATTTCAATCCTATCCTATGGTCCACTAGCCTAAGTGTTGATGCGCGGATAAATGCCGGTTAAGAATTTCTGAAAAGTATTTTCTAAAACAGCGTTGCAAGTACAGCCTTAACCGACGAAACTTTCACTATCAATTTTGAATGTATCATAATTAATAATAAATAACCGGGAGTAGAATCCTGGGTCGTTTCCCTAAGATTTGACACAAGATGTAAATTATTGGTTAGGATTTTCATGAATATTTTTGAAATTGAGAACGGAAAAATAAATAGCTAGAAATTAAAGCTATGAATAACTAGCAAGAGTTGATAATTAATCAAAATAAAAGGCCTTGGTTAGGGGAGAGAATTGAAATTTCTATCCTTGTTGTCTTTCCCAAGTGTAATGATAAAGGTTCATTGCTCCCACTTAGTTATCCTCTAGCAATTGAAGGAAAGTCAAGTGGGCGTCACTAACTCTAGCTCACAAGTCCTAGTCACTTCATGGGAAAGGACTAGAGTTAGTGAGATTTGAGCTAGCAAGCAATTTCCAATTACAGATTAATACTTGGGTATAACAACTCAAGGGGTTCCAATTACTCAACCCCTACCCAAGTTGGAAAATTTACTCCATTAACATGAATGTCATTTTCACAAACACATGGTGGGTGTAAATAAAGACATGACAATTATGAAAAATTAATTAAATCGAAATTAGCACTAACAATAATTAACAATGTTCAAACAAGCAATAAAAATAAACATAAAAATAATTCAATGCATTAATAAAATTCAAAAGTAACAAGATCCAAACATGAATTCAATAACCAAATGGAAAAGAGTATTAAGGGGATTAAAGAAAAAACTAGAAATTAAATGATGAGGAATGAAGGTAGCAGTAGCTCCATCAAGATCCAATTCGAAATAAAAATAAGAATGCCAAAATCCTAGAGAGAAGTAGGAGTTTCTCTCACTAGAATTCAAAAACTAATCAAAAACTAAAGTGAAAAGTGAAGTGTGTTCTGTCTCAGTTCCATCCCAGCCTCTAGTCTGCGTTTTCGGGCTTGAAACTGGGTTCAAATCAGCCCAGAAATCGCCCCCAGCGAATTTTGTTAATTGTTGACGCTCGTCACGCGTATGCGTCAGTCATGCGTGCGCGTCGGTAGGCTCTGCACAAGGTCACGCATACGCGTCGGTGGAAAACGGTGGCTTGATCACGCGTACGCCTCAGACATGCGCGCACGTCACCCCCAGCTCTCTAATCTTCAAATGCGTCACTTATAAGATGGCTTGATCACGTCTATGCTTCAGCCATGCGTACGCGTCGCTTCCAGCTTCACAAATCTTCAATTTCTTTTGTTCCTTCCACTTTAACATGCTTCCTTTTCATCCTCTATGCCATTCCTGGATTCCTGCTCTATAAATCCTGTAATCACTTAACGCACATATCATGATATCGAATGATAATAACAGAGGATTAAAAAGTAGTGATTTAAAGGCCTAGGAAGCATGTTTTTAATTATAGCACGAAATTGGGACGAAAACTTAAAAACATGCAATTTACATGAATAAGTGTGAGAATAGTTGACAAAACCCACTCAAATTAGTCCAAAATATATCATAAAATAGTGATTTATCAAGTGTCCAGAGATATTACATATTACATAAAAGAGACCGAAACCATACCTTGGCCGATCCCTAAAAAGCACACCGCACCAAGATTGGAATCCAACAAGCTTTCAACTCACCAACAAGCCACCAAAGCTCAAACTAGCATCATATATATATCAAAATCAAAACCTAAGATACACAAAACAACTAAACACAAGAGTTTAGTAAAACCTTACTTTACCTAATGAGATTAGGAGTAAAACCCAAAAATATACAATGCTAGATCACCCCTAAACAAACAAAACACAAAAATCTACTCAAGAACTAGAACCAAAAACGCACAAGAGCTAGGGCAGGAAAGTGGAGATAGAGTTTTGATGTCTTACTAACAATGCCTAGTTAGAATCGAAGAGCTCGACAAGAGCTTCGCGTGGCCTCAAACGGCTCGTCAATCGGAGCTCCGTAGCTCAAGATATGGCTTGAGGAAGATGGAGGTGAATAGTGCTAAGCCCTCTTCTCCCTCTCTTCTCAAACCAGCGTGCCTCCCTCTCTTTTTGGGTGAAAATGAGCTGATTTGGCTCATTAACTCACTTATATATATTGGGCCTTGGGTCCGGTCCAACCCGTTAACATTTTAGGTCCATTTTGCCCACTTTAGGCCAAAACCTTTAAGATTAGTGCCCAGTTTTCGATTCTAAATTATTTTTGTCTTTTCAAAACAATAAATTTAATTTTTCAAAATACGCAGTATTGAGCAGACTAGAGCCGGTACTGCCGGCTTAAGTACCAGTATGCATTTTTAAAAGAAAAATTTCAAGAAAGATACATTTTCCAACTATGAAAAATTCATTGAAACCAAATTTCACCTTAAAATTTTTCAAATTAAAACTTCTAAATTTGAATCTACTCTGAAAACTTAAAAATTATTATTTTATTAAAATGGTTTCTACGTGAAAAACTCTAATTCTTACAACATGCTCCGTGATTGGGATATCAGCATCCGAGATACACTCGCATGCTTATATAATGTCACAGCATTTGAGATTCTTGTTCTAAACGCTTTAGTTCAAGTTTCTTTAGGAAGTATGGCCCCTCTGGTCCGCGAAAAAGATATTAACAGACTGAATGCTACTTGGCACGTAGCTGGAGCTTTAGACTTGAGGTTAGTAGTTTTTTCTTAGTTTATTTTTAGTGAATAATAAGTTTAGATGTTTAGTGTTTAATAACTTAGTTAATATGGTAGATATAGTGAGTAGACTAAGTTAGAAGATCTATATTAGTTTCGTTGGTATACCTAATATGGTTTTATAATATATATAATTGATTGTAAGTAATTCTTACTTAAGTTAAATAAATAAAATAGGTAAATAATTGTGAGTTAATTTAAATAAATAAAATAAATAACTCTCAATTAACATGTTAGTCCAATTAATAGATATCTGCTGCATTTAATATAATTATTTATTTAGGAGGTTTATAATTTTTAGTAATCTGTAGAAAAGGAATAATAATTATGAGAGAAAAGGAATCATAATTATTTATCTAGGAGGTTTATAATTGTTAGTAATTTTCAGTTTGACGAGCCAGACTCGATTTATGAGAAAAAAGGAATAATAATAATAATATATTATTATTATATTAATATTTTAAAGATGTTTGAACAATATTATAATATCATCTGATCTGTTTTAGTTAAAAATAGGAGATCGATTTAACCGGGTTCACAGTCTACTGGTGCATGTTAATACCAGCACTCTCTGATGACTTTAGCAATACTAATGCCTCATCATATATCTTCTAATCTCATGTTAATCATGTTACTAGTGTCATCTATGCTAGTAGCTCAGATATTGATCTCTAGATGTGTTTTTACTTGTGTTCTAATACAACTAGTTTTATTAATTATACATATGAGATATTTTAATATTATTTTAATCCATCTCTAAGCCAATCAATCACAGCTCACCCTACACCCCCAAGACTCCCAAGGCTGCTTCATTTCTTCATTGTGGCCGAAAACTTGAAGGAGAGAAAAGAGAGAAAGTTCTTAGTTCATAAATCTTGAAAGCTTGATTTCTTCCGAACTAAAACTCAAATCGAAACTCCAATTAGACTAAAATGATCATCTCTTCTTTCTCTTCAAAATCATATGACTAATCAAGGCTGGAATTAAGGAATCGTGCTTAGCTTGACTTGAGGGCCAAAAACCTCCAATTTCCAGCAAGATTAAGGAGAAAAAAAAGTGCTTAAAGAACACCCTAAGGAGCAACCGAATTTAAGACAGCAAATCAAGGTAGAATTTGGTAAAATTAATCTTGATTAATTATGTTTGATTATGATATAGTTTGGTTATATTTGAAATTAATTGTTTATATGAGTGATTCTTGTTAAAATTTTAGTAAAAATTTGATGAAATTCAACCATGAATTTGTGTTCTTCATGGCTGCTGGAAACTGAACCCTAACCTCCCAAATTAGAGGTGATTTTGTGTTGAAATCAAGTGAAAAAGATGTGGCTTTAGTGGCTGCCAATTTATTGTGAATTATGGTAAAAATTTGTTATTAAAAAGATTAAAAAACGAGTAAAAACAGAAAAAGAATCTGAAGAATTTATGAAGACCACAAAAAACATTTCGAGTGTGATGAAGAATAGTGAAGAACACCTTTTAGATATTAAAAAGGGTAAGGTTGTAATTATTTTGGTGTTTGTGGGATAAAATAGTTTAGGGGGTTACAGTATAAGTATTAAAAATTACAGGGGTCAAAATGCAAATTAATAAAATTTTGGGGTGAATTAGTAAATTTTTGAAAATAATAATAAAATATTAAATAATATTATTTAATTAATAATAATATTTTATTAAAAATAATAAAATAATACAAAAAAGACAATTTTTTCTAAAAGTTTTAAGAAGACAACTTTAAACTCAGAATCTTTGAATTATCTTCATAAAACACTTAGGGAGTGGTAATAACATATTAGTGAGGCAAAGATAAAAGAAAGTTAAAAATTTGAAGAAAAGATGAAAATCGCAGAAAAGTCGGTAAAGTTTTAATGACAGAGAATAATGGTGACTAGTGAGCAATCTAGGAGCAACATAGTTAGTATTTGAATTGCGCTTAGGGTTAGGTATTATATGAAAAGTCATACTGGTTCAGCATAGACTTAATGAATCTATACTTGGGACATGCTGACTATTCATACCGAGATTGACATAAGCTATATAAACAAACGTTAAGAAGAGAAACAAGGGCAACACAAAGAGGTAAAGAGAAAAGACGAACAAGAGAAAGAGAAATGAAGCGTAAAACACTTATTATATGTTCATCTGCTGCAAGAAGGCAGTCAGATAGATGGTGGTGCGACCACTGAGAATGCTTTTCTGGGATACTATAATGCTATGATGTAAGACAAAGGTCGCTTACAGAGGTATCGAGACTTACATTATTAAAGTGTACTCCTGTAAGACAAAGGGTGCTTACAGTAAGTGTGTTGTACTCCTGTAAGACAAAGGTTGTTTACAGTCAGTGTGCTGGACATATATAGGCTAACAAGCGCCGCCCTGCAAGATAAAGGTTGCTTGCTATGGGTATTGCCAATAGGAAAGCCTTATCCAGACAAAAGTTGCTGGGTAATGTCGGGAGCGGGTTAGTAACTGACAGATGAGCTCATTACCTGTACTAGGGCCAGACATGCATCATTCTTGTGTGTGCACCATTCTCTGTTACATTTTCTCTGAGTTGTGCTTTATTTCTTGTATTTTTCTATTTGTACTCTATTTTTTATTTTCTCTGTTTTTTTCTGCTTTTCTGTTTATCTATTTTCCTTGCTTTCCTCTATCTTCTGCAAAGTATATTAATGTATGAAAAAGCACGACGAAGCCGATTAACATGACTGATTAACCCGAATCTACTAAGAACTTTCTAGTTCTTATCCCTTCTCTCCCTCTTCAGATGGAAGCAGGAGTATCCTTCTGTAATCTTCTGATAATCGTTTCACAAAGAGGATTCCGCTCTAGGTAGTCTTCTGAGCTTAGAGTAGATCTCTTACTCTGTTTATATGTAAATACTGTGAGACCAGCCAACATCTGCACCCCGTTTGAATACGAACTTTAACCTAAATTCTTTGTGCGAGGCTCATGTTATGTGGCTACTTGATGGAGTACCAGTGAGATGTCCTAAGACAATGTATGATTGTACAGAGGAGGAGTAGATGATGTTTCGCCTTTTTGATGACGTTCTACTTGACTTGAGTTTTGAAGACCTAGGACGTACTTTTCCTCGCTTTTGTAGTTTTGAGGGTTTAGGTGAGTATAGAGTCTAGACTAGTTTGGGCATCAGCTTAGGGACTTCTTGAACAGGTCAAGGCCTGAAAATGTTGTATGTATATATATGTATATAGTTACTATCTAGCTATTTCTAGAGGGTGTTCTAACTGACATCTATACTCTAATAAAGGGTGGATATCTGTTTGTGGTTAATTGTTGGTGATATACATATGTGTGGTTGTTATATAAATATTTTACATGTTATTATTTGTCAATTAGTTATGAATGATCCACTTATCAATCCAAATGTTAGATCAAACATTTTAAAAAAATTACCTCGTAAAATAGCAATGTTTTAACAACGAATCAGGCTCATATAATAAATAATAGTTAAAGTTAAGGAAAGTAAATGGTAGTGCTCGATTTTTAGTATGATCATGACGTACCGGAAATTGGGTCATTACACCGTGTGACCCTGGGTCTCCCTCCGCCGGATATCCTGTTGCCTTATATAAGAAATGCTGGATTTTGGCATGCACTAGAGTTAAGAGATTTCGTGTTTGATAATTCCTCGATCTTTGTATTTGTTGAGCGGTGGAGCCCCGTGACTCACACGTTCCACTTTCCATGGGGTGAGGTCAGCATTACGCTCCACGATGCTACCTACCACATTGGTCTGCGCACTGGTGGAGAGCCGATCGAGGATTGCACCAGAGACTTCCAGCGATGGCATGGACACCCCATGTGGGAGTGGGTTGAGAATTTACTTGGCGACAGGCCACCAACACAGCTGGAGGAAGCGAAGCAAGTTTTCAGGGTGAGGATGACCTAGCTGAGGGACAAGGTTGCACACATTCCAGAAGGTGCAGCTTGATGAGTCCATATTTGATGATATATTTTGACTCAATTTGGATGGATTCTAGCACATGAACTCACACTTAAGCACCAAAATAGCATACTTTTGTGTTTGATCCCTAATTGACCCTAAATGTGAAAACATGCATTTTTGTGCTTAAATCGAGTAATTTAATTCCACTTTTATGCCATTCGATGCCGCGATATGTTTTGTGAGTGATTTCAGGTCATTTTGGCAAGATTGGCTAAGCAAAAGTGGAAGAAGGCATGTAGAAGGGAGAACACATGAAGAAAACAAGGAAAAGCACACACAGCAAGGTGTGCGTGCACACAAGCAAGCGTGCGTACGCACAAGACCGAATCAGCCAAGTGTACGTGCACACAAGCACATGTGCGTCCGCATAGATCCCTGCATGTGATTTTATTAATGAAACGCGTGCTATGCATTTTTTGAGGGCTTTTGGCCCATTTTGGAAGGCTTGGATGCTGATTTTGGAGTGCTATATAAGGGGAATTCAACACATATGAAGGGGAGGCTTTCATTAGATTAGATTAGGTAGAAAATGCATTAGGAGTAGGAGTAGGAGTAGAGTAGAAAATGCTCTCTTAGGGTTTAATTTCCATCTCCATTGTAGCATTTTATAGAAGCTTTGATCTTTGATTTTGCTCCTTTCATTGTCAGCACTCTCAATTTCACCTTTAATTATAGCACTTTTACTTTCAATTGCTTTGGTTCAAGTTACTTGTTTATAATTGCAATTTTGTATTTCTTGAAGTTTTGATCAATGAATTTTATGTTTCATGTTGCCTTTATGTTTGATTGCTTGTTTATGTTTGGTTTTGTTGATAATTAGTTATAGTTTTCCATTTTATTTTGTAATTTTCCATGTTTTACTTTTATGCACACAAGGTGTTTGTGAAAATGCCAACTTTAGAATTTGAGTAGATTTTTCCACCTTGGCTTGTGGTTTGAGTTCCTAGGATACTAGAGTCATAATGTCCGACATTTAGTGGTAATTCTTGGATAGTTAGTTGACTCTTGTTTCCATTGACGCTAGCTTTTTATCAACTAGTTTGGTAAGTTATCTAGGACTTATGGATTAAGGTCAATTATGCTTGCTTGACTTACTCCTCGATGTAAGGGGTTAACTAGGCGAGATTGACTCATCATAATTACCATAGTTATGGTTATGGCGATGATAGAATTCCTTGGATCCTCATTCCCAAGTCAAGGCTCTTTTATTGCATTTATAGTATTTTCACTAGTTTTGATCTTATTCCTTGTTGCTTGCATTACTTTCAATTTTGATCATTTCTTAGTTCTTTTAGTCTTTAGTTCTTTGATTACAAAACCCCTTTTGTCCCCCTAACAACCGAAAGAACAACACTTCCAATTGCATCCTAGGGAGAATGACCCGAGGTTGAATGACTCTCGGTTTAAATGTTTTAAATTGAAAATACTAAACTTTGATTGAGAGGATTGATTGTTGGTCTAGGCTATACATGCAACGAACATATTCTATTTTGATTAATTCTAGATCGACAATAGTCAACTCGTCAAGTTTTTGGCGCCGTTACCGGGGATGCAATTGAGTGCTATCTTTTAGTTGTTGTAAATATATTGATAGTGTGAATATCTTACATTTTGGTTGTTCGGTTATTTTTGTTTATACTTAGGTGTTTGTTTTTCTTCTTTGTCGATATCTTTGGCTTTTATTTTCTACTTTCTCTATGAGCTACTATCACCCTTGTTGCTTGGAACTTGGTTGTGAGTATTTTGTAGGGTATGATGAATTCAAGTTGGGATTGTTTCATGGAGTGGGAGAACCAATTTAGGGAGGAACCAATTGTGTATGAGCAACACTCATGGCAAACACCTCCCTCATACTACAACGAGCCACACTCTCCCCTATATGAATATCAAACCCAAGGATATGAAGGATACCCCATACATACTCTCTAACCACCAAACCTTCAAGTACCACACCTCCATGGGATCAAAATGTCTATACACCTTGTTACCAACTATATGAACCACCACACCCACATGACACACCTCCCACTTATACAACATTCCTCCCAACTTTTGAACCTTCTCTTCCACCTCAATGCGAAATTTTCCAACTCTTGTCCCAAGAAGAACAAGACCTTCAAGCATTCTTTCAAGAGTAAGAAGGGTTCCGAAGGAAGCAAGGGAAGTTCATGGCCACCATAGCCGAAGCGGTGAACCGCTTGACCCTACTACGTTCAAGAACTCAAGACATCCCCCTTGAGGAAGGTGGAGGATCAAGTATGGAGTGTAGTAAGGAGGAAAATATGGAGCCTAAAATAGAAGGAGTGGAGCTAAGGATAGAGTCAAAAGAGGAGGAAGGTAGAACTTGTGAAACGGAAGAGGTAAATGGAGAATTGAAGGAGTTTGATCAAGAAGTGGATTGTATCGTCAATGATTTTTTGTCCACCTTGGTCGACCCACTCAATGATCTTGAGGAGCCTTCCACTTTTGAGTTTGAAAGAGATAGTGAAGAGTTAGAAAAGAGTGGTGAGGAAGAGGTGATCACCCAAGAAGTGGAAGCATTCATACAAGAGTTCACAAGAGTGACTCTAACCCAAGGACAAGTTGAATGGGTAGCAATATCTTTAATGAACTTCATAAGCCCATGCCAATATGCTCTTTTGGAAATGGATCACCAACTTAAGGTACTTCTTGGGGTGTTAAATGGTGAAGGAATGGGTGTTGGTTGCCAAGTGAATTCAAGGCATAAGTGGTGCAAGATTCAATTAGGAGGAGTCCAACATACAAGTGTGTGCTTCAAAGGTGCTTGGAGAGGTTGTTCATCCAATGGCACAAGTGAAGGTCAACAAGAGGATGATAGAGAAACCAAAGTGTGGGATCCGGATATAAAACTCTACAACCAACAATTTTGGATTCCAAATTCTTGCTTGAGGTTGCTTGAGAGCTTGATGTACTTTGTGTGGGATCCCGGAGGATTTTTAAAGAGCAAGCATGGTTGGCAACTCAAGGATGAGTGGAAGCATAAGCCTAGGGATGGAAAAGTGGGCTGGCCCGCCCCAACCCGCCCTGCCCCGCCTAGGCCCGCCCTATAAACGGGGCGGACCGGCCCGCCCCGCCAACTAAAATGGGTTCAAAATGCTAGCCCGCCCCGCTTTATGGCGGATTGGCAGGTTGGCGGGCTAGCTCGCTTGTTTTTTTTTTTTGAAAAATAAAATTCATTAAAATTAACCAAAAAATAATAATTAAAAAATTAAATACAAATAAAAATAATAATAATCACTCTTTTATTTAATAAAAAAAAAGAAAAATAAAAATCTTCGGCCCGGCGGACCGGCCCGCCCCGTCCCGCCAATTTGGCGGTGCGGGTTTGGCGGGCTCCAAATCCTAGCCCGCCCCGCCTTTTTTAGCGGGTTTAGCGGATCGGCCCGACGGGCTCGATCCGTTTTGCCACCCCTACATAAGCCACCATGACACAAGCTTCACCAAAAAGTCCAACTTGAGGACTCAAAACTAAAGTGCTAGGTGGGAGACATCCCACCATGGTAATATCCTTTCAACCTTTCTTTCTTTTGGTTTTTGTTTATTGAATTTTGCCTCTTTAATTAGCTTAATTTGATTGCATTCTAGGTTTTAAATTAGTTACATTTTATGTTTGATCATGTGTTTTTGATGAATGATATGTTTTGGGCTTGAAATCCTTTGATTGATATCATGGTTGGTGCCTTAGGGGCCTTAAAAATGTTGCAGAAACAGAGTTCTGTGCGTGCGCACAGCCTCGTGCGTACGCACACTTCCCTTGTTTTTCTCTACTTGTGCGTGCGCACAGCAGTATATGTACGCACACCCATTGTAGCATGCTCTCTTCGCAGCACTCGCACCCTCTATGCACGCGCACCCTAGCGCATTTTCATCCTGTGCGTCCGCACAAATCTCTGTGCGTATGCACACATGGTCACATTTCTCTACAAAAAAAAAGTGCACCGTGTGTGCGCCCACACACATCTTAACACCCCATCTGCCAGCAGCGCGCGCACGTCCTGTGCGTATGAACTCCCCCAAATTCTGCTGGTGTGCGCCCGCACACGCAGTTGTGTGTACGCACGGGTCACATTCTGGGCGCTGATGAGAAAGGATGCCCTGTTACGCCAGCCTCTTTCATTCCCTTTCTTCCTTTCTTCTTTCCTTCTTTCTTCTCCCCCTACCTCAACCCAGCCAACCTTTCTTCTGGCGACCACCACCATCGCCGTTCGACGACCGCCGCCGGAGCCACCACCACCACCACCACATTTCTCTCTCTCTCTATTTCTTCTCTTCTATTCTTCTTTTCTTCTTTCTTATCTCTTCTTTATTTCTTCTTTTTCTTCTTTCTTTCTTTTCTTCTCCGGCGAAGTTCCGCCGCCGTGACCTCGCAGTGGCTAACACAAGTGCCACTGTTACCTATCCCTTTCTTTTCTATTCTTCATCTTTTTAATTTTAATTTTTTTTCTATGCATAGTGGCTTGTTTGATTTTCGTTTTCTTTATTTAATTTTGGTAATTTAGCTTAACTTTTGCTTAATTGCTTGTTTGTTGAATTGCAAGTGTTCAGATTTTAATTGATGGGTTGTTGATGTTTGAATTTTAGCTTGAATTAATGAATATGTGCACCGGATACCATGTATTTTTTTAAATGCCTGAATCAACTTTTTGTTTAATTCATATGTTGTCATGACCATATATCTTAGACTATATCTTTGTTTAGTATTCTAATCAAGAATTGTGCACTTTTAAATTATTATGATGTTATTTAAGATTGGAATTTCAATCATGTACTTGTTCATTGTCTTGAGTTACTAGCACCAAATTGATTTAGAAATTGACTTTTTGTCTCTTATTTGGTGCAATTTTTAACAAGTACATATTGAATTTAGTGAATTGAATGGAATTTCTTGTTCATAATCATTTTTAAGTCAATATAATCACATCACAAGGTATTTGCTCCTTGTTAATGCTTTGCATTTGTTTGAGTTGACTTGACTTGATTTATCAAGACTTGTCACTTTTTGTAGCAAGCACATTCCCATGTGATTAGTGCCTTATTCTTAAGGATGAATAGGTAGTTTCTCTTCATCGTTGAATTGGTTATTGTTTGTTGTGCTATTTCATTAATCTTGCGCTTTCACTTGCACAATTTCAGTTTCCGATAATTCCTACATTCAATTCACTCTTCTTGTAGTTGCCTAAGTTTGCATGAACTTGAATGACACTTATCTCTTACTTGCATCTTAGGCCATTTAATTGAGAAACTCATTCTTACTTTTTGATTGTGTGGATGCCACTTTAATCGGCCGTTGTGTGTATTCCAAACCACTATGCAAACTTCCTCAATTAAATGCTTATTTGCTCCCTCCTTTACCCTTTTGTATTACTTGCCCTATGATTTTAATTATACTTTTTCCATTCTTTTTTAGGATGAGACGTGGAGGCAAGGAGCCGGGAGAGGAGGAGGGCACCGAGGACAAAGATGCCGAGCATGCTTTGTACTTGGCGATCTCCACACAACCCAAACCCCCGCATCAGCCAAATGAAGGTGGAGCTCTTGAGAGACATTCTCCCCAGATTGTGTTTGTGCACGGAGGACCGTGCAACGCTTAAGTGTGGGGGAGGATTCGTCATTTTTGGGGTGTAAACTTTCTTTTCCGAACACTTTGCACTTTATTTTTGTCTCTTTTGATTATGTTTCTTGTAGATGTTTAGAGTGCTTTTGATTGTTGCATTGCATTTTCTTCTAGTATATATATCTTAGCTTATGCATAGTTTATTTCTAGTTATTGCATGTTACATTTTTGCATCTTTTTCTTATATATATTTTATAGATAGAAGTTGTGATTGGATGATGTGAATAGTATAGCACCTAGGTCAATTTTGTCCTAATTGTTTATGTTAATTTTTCTTGTTGAAAATTAGGAAGAGAACTAGGAAATTTTGAAAAAAAAAATTTTGCATCCATCACAACATACATACATATAGGAAATAATTTTGGTGAAAAACAACAAGAATTTTTCAAGAATTTTGTTTTTAAGGGCATTCTATTGAATTGATTTGGAAAATTATTTTTAAACTTGCTTGAATGATTTTTTCAGAACATAGAAGAGTAAAGAACAAATACCTTGTGAGATTTGAGCCTTAATGAGTGGTTACACATTTTAACCACTAATTTTGTTCATTGTGTGATATATCTTTTCTATGATTGTAATCTTGGTTTTGCTTGATTCTTTATTTTCAATGATTGATATTTTGAATTGCATTGAGCATGATTGAGGCCGTCTTTGATAAAAGCTCACTTCACCCATATGGCCTACCCTTTGCATCTACCATTGTTAATCCTTTTTTGAGCCTTATTTAACCCCATTGTTTGTGATATTACCACATTACAAGCTTAAGCAAAAAATCATGAATTAACCTTAGATTACATCCTTGATTAGCTTAGGTTGAGGAGTGTGTGTCATTTAAGTGTGGGGAAAAATTTTGGGAAGCATTGGTAGAAAAAAATGTTGAAAAATTTGGAAAATGGGTGCACATTCATATGTCAATTTGCTTTAACCATATGCATTTATCTTGAAAAAAGAAAAAGAGAAAAAGGGGACAAAGTTTGCCCCAAAGAAAAGAAAAAAAAAATGAATAAGGATGCATATGTGTTTTGAATAGAAACTAAGGCATGAATGTATGTAAAAAAAAGTAATGGGTAGTTAAAATGCATTTTTGTGATTTGGTTGATATAAGTTGAGTGAGATACTTGAGCTAATCAAGGATCCAATTCTTTAGTCCACTTAGCCATATCTATCCCACCGTAACCCTAACCCCATTACAACTCTAATAAGTCCTCATGATAATTGCATTCATTCATCAATTACTTGTTGATTGTTAGATGAAAAGCAAATCCTTGAAAACATGATTAGAGGAGACTTGAGTGAATTGACCCTAAACACCGAGCGATTAGAGTACACACACACACCTAGTGAGGGTTCAATTACTCAATTCTATGTCTCCATGCCCTTATCATGTATTCTTGCAAGTTGTTTCATTTTAAATGAGTGAATCAATTCTTTAGATTTTGTTGCATTGATCTACTTCTTTGCTTGGCCCTGTTTGTCTATACTCTTGCTTGGAAATTTGATTGTTTGTTTTCACCAATTCTATAGGAAACTATAGTAGATAGAATAAATTATCATTTGTATCCATGAAAGATACAAACGCTGACAAATGTATCCATATAAGAATAAAACGACAATTGTACCCACGGAAGATAGCTTCCGTGTGACAAGAATACCCTAACGGACCAATTGTGTAACCAACGTCTGGGTACTCTTGGCACACGGAAGCCATCTTATGTGATTATAATTATCGTTTTATTCTTATATGAGTACATTTGTCAGCATCTATATCTTTTATGGGTACAAATGATAATTTATTCATAGTATATATATATATATATACACTTGCATGCATATAAGTAGTTGCATTTGTTTAAGTGTGGAAGAATTGATGAGTCCATATTTGATGATATATTTTGACTCAATTTGGATAGATTCTAGCACATGAACTCACACTTAAGCACCAAAATAGCATACTTTTATGTTTGATTCCTAATTTAATGTGAAAACATGCATTTTTGTGCTTAAATCGAGTAATTTAATTCTACTTTTATGCCATTCGATGCCATGATATATTTTTGAGTGATTTCAGGTCATTTTGGCAAGATTGGCTAAGCAAAAGTGGAAGAAGGCATGTAGAAGGGAGAACACTTGAAGAAAATAAGGAAAAGCACACACAGCAAGGTGTGCGTGCGCACAAGCAAGCGTGCGTACGCACAAGACCGAATCAGCCAAGTGTGCGTGTGCACAAGTAAGCGTGCGTGCGCACAAGAAAGAATTTCCATGTGTGCGTGCGTACGCACAGGTCAACATTCAGCCAAGTGTCAGGTCCCTGCACATGATTTTATTAATGAAACGCGTGCTATGCGTTTTCTGTGGGCTTTTGGCCCATTTTGGAAGGCTTGGATGCTGATTTTGGAGTGCTATATAAGGGGAATTCAACACATATGAAGGGGAGGCTTTCATTAGATTAGATTAGGTAGAAAATGCATTAGGAGTAGGAGTAGAGTAGAAAATGCTCTCTTAGGGTTTAATTTCCATCTCCATTGTAGCATTTTATAGAAGCTTTGATCTTTGATTTTGCTCCTTTCATTGTAAGCACTCTCAATTTCACCTTTAATTATAGCACTTTTACTTTTAATTGCTTTGGTTCAAGTTACTTGTTTATAATTGTAATTTTGTGTTTCTTGAAGTTTTGATCAATGAATTTTATGTTTCATGCTGCCTTTATGTTTGATTGCTTGTTTATGTTTGGTTTTGTTGATAATTAGTTATAGTTTTCCATTTTACTTTGTAATTTTCCATGTTTTACTTTTATGCACACAAGGTGTTTGTGAAAATGCCAACTTTAGAATTTGAGTAGATTTTTCCACCTTGGCTTGTGGTTTGAGTTCCTAGGATACTAGAGTCATAATGTCCGACATTTAGTGGTAATTCTTGGGTAGTTAGTTGACTCTTGTTTTCATTGACGCTAGCTTTTTATCAACCAGTTTGGTAAGTAATCTAGGACTTATGGATTAAGGTCAATTATGCTTGCTTGACTTACTCCTCGATGTAAGGGGTTAACTAGGCGAGATTGACTCATCATAATTACCATAGTTGTGGTTATGGCGATGATAAAATTTCTTGGAACCTCATTCCCAAGTCAAGGCTCTTTTATTGCATTTATAGCATTTTCACTAGTTTTGATCTTATTCCTTGTTGCTTGCATTACTTTCAATTTTGATCATTTCTTAGTTATTTAATTTCTTAGTTCTTTTAGTATTTAGTTCTTTGATTACAAAACCCCTTTTGTCCCCCTAACAACCGAAAGAGCAACACTTCCAATTGCATCCTAGGGAGAACGACCCGAGGTTGAAAGACTCTCGGTTTATATGTTTTAAATTGAAAATACTAAACTTTGATTGAGAGGATTGTTTGTTAGTCTAGGCTATACTTGTAACGAACATTTTCTATTTTGATTAATTCTAGATCGACAATAGTCAACTCGTCACAGCTCTAGATACACTCCGTCAATACATTCGGTGTACTTGATGATGCTCATTGGGGGGTTTTTGTTCACGAACAAGTCAGCTACACTTGTCCCTTTGAGATGGCTGCCACTGCCGAAGGATTTCGACCATTGCAGCCAGTTGTCATAGGAGTTTGCACTGCTCTATCATATCTATCACTCGTGCACCGCGGCAAGGCATGATGTGACTGACATTGCGGGGTGTATGCCACTTCTTGTATCGTGGATCTACTATAGATTCTCGTGTTTTAGTCCGGCGGGATACGATCTCGTCAAATTCCCACTTGCAGCTTAGTATATACATATTGTAAATAATTTTTTAAGTTACGAACTAGTATACATTGAACACTTGTTAGCCATTGTGGAATATTATCAATTAAATTCTGTTCAACTATTTTTATCTATGTAGGTTGGCAGGACTAGGACAACAAAGTAGAGATCGTCATGTTGGCAGGATCCAGAGTCTACACCGCCACATTGATACCCTGACATTTGACTAGGTATGACCGTTTTTGGGTTCTATATTTTTTCAATGCATTGGTAAATCGTTTCTAATTACGGTACTTTAATCCAATGTGAACAGTTTCAGTTACACTTTATAAGGATCTTCAGCTGCATCAGATTGCACTCGACTGGCTTATGAGTGATGCAGAGATTTATGCATGGAGGATTGTCGTCCCTATTGTCTGCTTTCACTTTGTCGAGTTTCATCATGTTGACAGAGTGAAGGGGCAGCTAGGGGGCAGCATCATAGGCCAGCGGATCCGATGAATGTCAACGAGTATCTTTTCAAGACGAAAAAGGAAGATAACACCTGGTGGCCCAACATGCACCGTGAGTGGTACAATCTATTCAGGGGTTGTTACCAGCTACAACACTTGGTTACAATTGATGGTCATCTGGACCTTTGTCCTATACATGAGTACCTTACCTGGTGGCAGCAGGCCTGTAGATTCAGATTTCTGTCGGGGGAGGAGGTCCTTGCTGATCCCAGAGCAACAACCCCACCGGCTGATATCCTACCGGCGGCTCCGGGTAAGAGAGATGAGTTGTAGTTACCACGGGATGTCCCAGATCAGAGACGACGGGCAAAGAGATGACCTCGAGATGATTTCTGGAGACCAGCACAGAGGGTATGTGATTAGCATGTCAGGCGGGACGGTGGAGATCCTTAGGAAGGTGGCAGAGATGAGCATTTGTTAGACGAGGAGGCTGAGTGTGCACGACAGGAGGATATACTGGAGGATCACACGGCCGCTGCACATGCAGAGCTTCTGTCCAACGCATTCTTTGCTGAGCATGAGGCCGACATGGCTAGGATGCTTATCCCGGGTACCGCCATCCCCAATCACCACCCGGATGATGACACCGCCTGGAACTAAGCCCAGTTCGACATTGGCTCAAATGTTGAGATAAACCTCGATGACATGTTCCAGATCGTCGGTGCGACTGGAGATGTGATGGATGAGTTGGCAGGTCGTTATCAACAGAGGAGAGACCATACTGACATACTAGGATCATCGAGCGATGTATCCGTTCAATATGGTCAGCACCATCATCATATTAGCTGACTCCACTGTCAGGCCACCAACAGTATGGATCCGCGCCATCATCGTATTACCAGACTCTACCTCCACCACCACAGTCACCTTTGTCGGGATTGGTTTGGCTACCTCCTCCTCCGCTGCCACCCGTGCATGGACCACATCCTCCACCTCCACCTGTGCATGGACCAGCTCCTCCACCACCACCACCACAGCGGACACCCCCTATTGCGAGCCACCCAGGTTTTCGTCCTTGTCCAGCCCGTCCTCCGAAGGTCTCTCGTCCTCGTGAATGTGGGACTGGACACCATTTGAATCCAGCAGGCGGATGATGTTAGTGTTTAGTATGGATTAGCTTTCTTTATGTAATGTACATTATGATTATGTATTACGATCATCAGTTATGCTTTTTTAGGTGATTATTCATGTATGAGTCTAGATATTATGATCATCAGTTATGCTTAGTCAGTTGATACATCATGTATGCTTTTTATGTTAATGTTTTAAGTTGATTATTCATCAGTCATGCCTAACGTTAATGCTTTAAGTATATGTGAAAGCAACAAGACTAAAAAATAATGGATACACTAAATAGAAAGATTGATTGTTTCATTACACACAAGAGATGAACATAATAAGTAAAAACACAGATTGTTTCCTTATACATAGAACTTACAACCTTGCAATGCAAAGCCCTAAACCTTAAACCGTCGATCGTCATTGATCTTACTGCTGTGCATTAGGACACCCCTGTCTCGTTGTCCCTCTCCTAGGCATAGCCCACATCTCTTCTCTGTCCGCTCAACGGCATCCATCTCATTCCATAGCTGAGTAGATGCCGGTTTTCCGTTGCCTTCCATCGCATGACCGGGTTGGGCTTCAACTGTGCACCGTACCATGGAGGCCATATCTTTTTGTCGGGTATCGCGAAAACTCCATCTTATATACGTTGAAAACAGATGCCATCTTGTACACGGGATCGATGAAATGCCCACACTCGATGCTCACAGCTGCACATGCCACCAAGGCGTGTCGACATGGGTAATGCAATGACTTGAACAGACCGCAGTCGCATGTATCCATGCTAAGCCGAATGCGATATCAAGTCTGCAACCATCCATCCACTGGCTCCAGCTCCTCGACACTGAACACCGATGCCCTCTGGTCACAATGGGTGACTCGCATCATCGACAGGCTCTCCCTGTTCTTCTCTATAGCTGCCAACAGCTACTGTGAATATATATGTCCACTGTTTAACTGAGCATGTGCTTCGCGACCTCTGCTCATAAGTAGCTGTTGCAACCTCTCATACATTGCCTGAACGATCGCAGCAATTGGAAGATTTCTCGTTCCCTTCAACACCGCATTTATACACTCTGATAGACTCGTCGTCATGTGATCATACCGACGACCTTCGTCACAATGCTACAGCCACAAATCCTTCCAAAAACGAAGAGCCCAATCCACCATGTCACGGGATAGTGTACCCAAAGAATCCAAGTACCAATCGCAACCCTCCTTGCTTAGACTGTACGCAATATTTATAAGGTACCTCTTACCCTCGGCCGATTTGTACTGTGAATTGAAATTTGAAGCCATGTGCCAGATGAAGTAAGCATGATATGCCAACGGAGGATGCCATCCACTGTGGGGTCTTTAAGGGCACCGCAAATGGCATGCGATCTACCTGATATGATAAGGATGCCAGGCTGCGGAGTCACGTGTCTCAAATTCAAGAGAAAAAATGACCATGACTCCGTTGTCTCCGACTTAACTAATGCGAAAGCTATGGGAAGAATATTGTTGTTACCATCTTGAGCCACAGCAATTAATAGTACGCCCCCGTACTTTTCGTACAAGTGTGTCCCGTCCACAAATGCAAAAGACTTGCAATGTTTAAACGCTTCAATGCATGGAGAAAATGCCAAAAAATCTTATCAAACTGACTCCACTCTCTGTCAACCATGTCCATGTTGTAATAAGGAGCAGCAACGCATTCATGAATCATACTGGGGAAGCACTCATGCAAAGCTTGTAAGAGCGCAGGTATTCTGTTGTACGACTCTTCCCAGCGATCTTGACAATCGATTTCTGCTTTGCCATCCACACTTTTCGATACAGGGATTGAAATGGTAACTCTGATGCACTGCACTTTACAACATGAAGATAGACACTGACAGATCAGTTTTGTTCATAGGTAACACAACCTTGCAAATCAAACCACTATCCAATTGAGCATGGTCTTGAGACATGGTTGGTGCTAGACAAATATGTGCTCCACCGAACTTCCACACCTCCTTACAAATTTCTCGTGGATGTCAATTTTTAGCAAAACACAAAATTAACATAATAGACTCTAATGCATCGAAAATAAATCGTAACATATACCAGTAATTCAAGTTCTAACGTAGTGCTACACGAAGACTCCATGGACAAACGTTGGTAAATTGCTTACAACGACAGTAGTATTTAAGCCTATCTGACTTTAATACGCTGTACTCCGCATTTCGTCGAATACTGTAGTTCTTCACCATCATTAGAACTGCTTCACAGTTCCTGAACCTATGGCCAACTCAGAATTCCACACCACAATCCGTATTGTAATCCTCTCCGTCACCGCCATTCAGAAGATCGTCGGGCTGCATTGCGTCCAAGTTCAATGTCTGATAATGGCTAGGAACATTCGACAATCGAGGAATGGCCAAAGGGGGAGGCAAGAGAAACCTGCCAACACCGCTGGTGGGAGTCTCCGACACATACTCATCTTCGGAAGCTGTATCGCTAGAGGACCCGGACTTGGCAACATAAGTTGAATAACCCTCATTGTCATCCTTGTTGGCACTATTCATCAGGCTGGGCGTAGTGGATCGGTGTGGCCTCGAGTGGGACAACTTCAGGACTCGAAGGACACGGCCCACCACCAACAACCACGTCAAGGACCACAGCATACAACCCCATCACATACTACGGCATTAGTCGTGCATGTACGTCGAACATTACCTTCACATGCTGATATCCATCAATCCGAAATAACCAATTGGTAAATCCACCGTTCGGAAGCGCATGCAGAGATCTCGCCCGACCTCCTTGGTACCTATTCCCCCCCCCTCCCATATGACCGTCTTTAGCGCATGTAGAGTATCAACCCGGTTAGTGCGCAACATAACAGTCTTATCAAACTTAAAAATCACTCCCTCATCACCGTGATTGACTATTCCATTGGAATAAACAAAGAAGAATTGATTATTCTCTATCAAAACAAAACGGAGTGAAGAGAAAGAAAATATTGGTTTGTGAATTGTGGGAGGGATTGTATTGGAATGGGCTTTATAAATAAAGTTATTATCCAACATATCTTGGATACAGAGACACCTGAACCATAATACACATGTCCCAAGTGCTGAGACCAAAAACTGACCATTGACTGTATCTCGAATGCCGATGGTGGAATTATGGTAATGTATATATCTTGGGTGCTAAAACCTCATTCGCTTTTTGCGCATATATTGGGTACTCAGTATCTGATCTCTGCCCTAATACATATCCCGGGTACACTCAGGATATGACTCGACGTAACCCAATCACAGAACGAGATCTCAGACGCCAAAATATGTTCGTTTTTGGGTTGTACCCTCAGCATCCAAGATGTCTCGTAATGCAATTTTGTAAATACCTCACTATTTATGCATTTTCGTAAATAAAATGTTTATTTTATTTAAATAAAAGAAATCCGCAATTTTGGCATTACATTAAGTATTCATTCATTCAAAACAATCATGAGCATGGCATCGGAATCCTCTGCTCAAACTCAACCAAATTGACAAGTTCAGCAAGAGCTCCCATAGCTGCCACTCCCCCTCTCTGCAACAAAGAAAGTGCCAGTTCATGTTTATGCCATCTGCATAATCCGTGCGCCAATTTCCTCAGCGTCTCCACCTTCACTTCTCGAATCCATGCCGGTGCATAAGTAATCATAAACCCCACCAAACTTGACACATAAGTTTTCCATGTAACAGGGTGGCAACTGAGTGAAATCTTCCTCTCCATTACTTCTGCCAAGAAGTCCAAATGGGCCCCGACCGTGCGGTTCCTTCGAGAGAATGTCCATGATGGTAACTTGGCACCAACACCCCATATGAGTGACCCTGAAAGTATTAACAGGTATGCCATAGAATAACCCTCAAGAATGTGACACACAACACTATCATTGTTATGCTTCACATCCCTTGATAGCAGCCAGGTAGGAATAGTTTCCTTGTACAACTCCTGAACTAGTAGTATACCACCCGCTGCACATAAAAGGCTCGCCCCGAGCATTGCAACTTCTTTTGCGCTTTGCATGGCTAGGGACAATGATGGTGATGGTTCACTAGATTTTATGCGAGAGGCCGCATTTGCCCTTGTGCCGTTTAATTCATTAGAATATTGTGTAACAAGGTCTACGATTACATCAGTTAGATACCGCACATTGTGTATATTTCGACAAGACCGAATAAAAAGGAAACCTGGAGCTACATAAGGATAGGAACCATGGGCTGAGAAGGTGCTCCCCATCAGACCATTCATGCGACATTCGGCAGTTAGCTTTGAGTTTGAAATGCACAATGTTCCAAGAAACGAGGAGAAGCAACTTCTCAACAGCTGGGCAACCGAAACTTTATTGTGTCTGAACACAGAACGTGCACATGACACAACAATGAAGTTGTGCCAGCGGCGAACCTTTTGTGCCCAAAGAGAGCCAATTATAGGCATGCTAGGCAAAGGGCAACCTGATGCACAATTTTCCAAAGCCGCTCCAGTAATGGAATGCATGTATTCCAGGTTCTTGTCGAGTTTGAAAGTGATGGATAAACTCACAAGAACTGCCATTGGTAGAGGAAGCATTACTGGTGAACCATCTGCCACACAATAAAGATGTCAAGTAATGAAAATGCCTTTGATTGTTCAATCTAGAGTATCCTTATTAGGAAAGATAAGGAAACAATCAAGTATGCAGATGTACTTTAGTTTTGCCAATGGCAGCAAGCCAAAAACATGTGCATGGTGGATGGCATTGTGGTCAATAAAGGAAGCATTATGAGGACATGTTAAAAAAAATCAGACTACCTATTATGATACATACATAAATGAACAGGACTGACAAATCAATATGAAAACAATCCAATGGATAGACAAAGTGACAATTTTTTTTTTTATAAAAAAAAAAATAGGGCAGCCCATGCACAAGACTCCTACAATGAGGGGTCTTGGGGAGGTCCATGTGTGCAGCCTTTCGCCCTTATTTCTGGGATTTGATCCCATACTCTACATGTCACATTGCAGCAACTTTACCATTTCATTGAGGCTTACTCTCACAAAATTTGCTTTTCTGTGTCAATAATTAATTAGAACATTAATGGAATGCTAAATTGTAATTAGAACATCTGCTTTCGATTTCCTAATGTATGCAATGTTTTTTTCTAGGACTCGGCATGGAAATTAGTAGAATTCAAACAGGTAAATAGAGTATTTAATTTAATCAGCAAAGTACCGGAAGAATGACTGGGAACATCGACGCCAACAGAAGTTAGTATAGTTTTTATTTCTGACTCAATTGATGGAAGAAGTGCTGCTGGACTAGGCCAATCTGTTCCATTCATTAGAACTGGTTTCCATACCCCACGAGTAACTTCTGAAGTAAAGTAATCCATAATTGCTGTGAGAGAAGCTGGGAGAAAATCAACAAGGTCTCTCAGACCTGCAATTGAAATGGCACGTAATAGATACCATGATACAATGAAGTCAGAACCAGAAACAGAAAAGGCTACCTATCCAATTAACTTTTGTCTGAATCAAGGAACCAACTTTTTGGTGTATTAATTGCATGGACAATTGATTAATACTTGTTTCCAAATTATCCCAATATGTTCTCAGTATTTTAAATCATAATGAAATGGTAACATAATTTATTACACTGGCTTTGACAAAATCAGGCCAAAAGTTTAAATTATTAAAAAATAGAAAATTTGACCAAAAGCAATATGAATCAGCAAGTTCATTTAGTTTACATGATTCAGTGATCAATCACTAAAGGGGCACTAGAAGGTAGGACAAATTTGACTGAAACAAAATCCGGATTGATGCATAGGAAAAGCCAACCTGTTGTCAAGTCCCGTGATGAAAGCCTCCCATGAGCACAAGCAGTTAAAATTGCTTCAAGGACAAAAGGAAGAACTTCTAGTACTTCCCATGCAGGAAGCACAGGTCTTTGAAAAGCATCTTCACCACATGCATTGCTGCTAGTTGGCGATGAAGAAGAATTACTCGATGAAATCACACCTTTAGATATCCTCTGGTAAATCATGCTTAGGATCAAATTTGCAACTTGATGAATGGAATTTCCAGTAGAAAGGCCAGAAAGGGATGAAGCAACGCAAGATTTTTGTTGACAGTACCAGGCTCGTAATTTTGGAAATGAATCAATATATACAGGTTTTACAGATGCGGAATCAGATGTATTGATTTTTAGCTTTTCTTGTGAAGAGATAATGCAGTTATTGTGCAATGACAAAAGATACTCCAAACCTCCAATTGCACCTCTGCCATCAGTTGCAAATTGGTCAAGAGGGGGCCTAGAGAATTTCCATAAGCGAATAAGGAAAAGAAATGCCAAAGAAAAAGCCATGTAAGGAGATGCTGAAGGTTCATTGCTAGTGCTATTTGATGTTGGTTTCACTGAGCCAAATGCCTCACATAATGGTAATAAAGATGCTGCAACTGTGGGAATCTACACAAAACAACCCTTGATAGAGTTATTGACATTAAGATGTGGCTAGAAAAGAAATTCAACTTAAGAACGGTATGTTTATACTAAATGCTTAGAAATGGGAAACGAACTATGGATAAACTATCTACAGTTGCTTTTAATAACTTAAAATCAATTTATATCAACTTTAACGCTGCCGTTAAGAATTTCTCTCTTTCTATCTACTATCTATACTTCTCTTCTCTACTACTTTCATTTATATCTCCAGAATAATTCTCTTAAATCTTTGCTTGAAATTCAAAATTGAAATTGATTCAAGAGTGTAATGTCAGTTCCATTTGGCACAAGAGCCTAAATTTTGGGAGAGGCTTGGATAGATCTCCTCTCCCAATCTCAAGTCCTTACAACTCTGACATCCCACCAATCACCCCTCCCCTTGTCTATATTCCTGGCACCCAACTATTGTGTATCTTTGCCCAGATTGCATAATTATAAATCCTTTCCCTCACACTCACCCACACACTGGAAACATGCCTTACCCCGTCATTCTTTTTAATTCTATCCTCTCAAGTAGGGGGGGAAATAGTAGATTGAGTAATACATTAGAATAAGGTGAAACAATATTACCTGGGATAATGTTTATAGGAGAATGGGATTTACTAAACTAACAATCACCATTCACCGGGGTCCCAATAGTGCAATGCATAAAATTAAGAATTTGATAGTCAAATTCGTATTTTAAGCACAAGGCCTAATAGTTTCAACAGGCTGCCAACTGCCAAGTGAACCCCCAAAATTTTATGTCCTCATTAATATATGGAGAAAAAAAAATCCAAAAGGATTATCATGCTCATACATCAATTAAATTAATTATAAAACATAATTCACTTACTACACCATGCAATGATAGTATGTGAACTGTATCAACAGAGGAAACTCCATGGAGGACAGCACTTAGCATGGACATATTATTGATCAAGTGGCTCCAAGATCCAGAATGAGTGAAAGGTACAGAAGAAGCAAGAAACTTCACCACAAAGTGGACAACATGTTCCTGCCAGGAAGAAAAAAGTTTGACTGCAGAATAAATACATGACTATAAGTCTATAAGGATACAACAGTAATAAGATTACTATAACAAGATTAGGAGTATCATCACAGAATAACCTAGAATTCAATAAAACCAAAAGACAGAATAAGGGTTTTGAGCAGTGTTTTTCACTGAAGAGTTTGTGCAAGTTAAGACATAATACAGAGTACCTAGTGTCCAGACAGCAAAGTACAAAAAGGTTGAAATTTTGTTTCCAGCTTAGGAGGAAAAAGAGAAACAGTATGCTCAGTCCCAGTGAAACTTGCATCCAGGTCCAAGATTTTTTTTTTTTTAACTTTTAGGTGAAAGGCCAAAGAGAAACAGTATGCTAAACTACTCAATGTCTAAATGTCCCCCTATAAAAACTTAAGATGT